>NC_030684.2:128601579-128689079 GCF_000004195.4 Xenopus tropicalis | reverse complement strand
GTGGTTTTTCAGAATCTGGTAATTGTACTGAGCTCAACGCGGCGTTCTAAAGAGCCTGTCAGGCCGACACAATGGGACGAGTGCATCTCGGCTGCGAGGGCTATAGATTTATAGCTTCATAAAATCATTTGAGTTTCCTTTTCTTATTTTTCCTTTGACGGGCTTAGGTTTTATAGGGAAGAGAATAATAGTTACGTACAATAAGTCGCACAGGAACAACAATTACCAAGTATCTATATATTATTGCATTCTTCCTATCTGTATATATCTGTAGGTGTAACCAGTAATTGGGAAGGGGAATAATATTTAGTTGCTCTGAAGTCATAACAGGAAGAGAATTCAGTTCATTGTTTTTTTATTGTGTATGTGCAAGGCACCCCCAAATTGCAGCTTTTTTATTAGTGGAAATGTAAGGAAACCACAGCTACAACTGTTTGTAGTAAGGCACAATGGTGTCAGAGCAAGGGGCTGTAACTGTAGGTTAGTGTGCAGAGTAAGGCAAGGTGGTGTAACTACGGGTTAGTGTGCAGGGTAAGGCAGGGTGGTGTAACTACGGGTTAGTGTGCAGGGTAAGGCAAGGTGGTGTAACTACGGGTTAGTGTGCAGAGTAAGGCAAGGTGGTGTAACTACGGGTTAGTGTGCAGAGTAAGGCAAGGTGGTGTAACTACGGGTTAGTGTGCAGGGTAAGGCAAGGTGGTGTAACTACGGGTTAGTGTGCAGAGTAAGGCAAGGTGGTGTAACTACGGGTTAGTGTGCAGAGTAAGGCAAGGTGGTGTAACTACGGGTTAGTGTGCAGGGTAAGGCAGGGTGGTGTAACTACGGGTTAGTGTGCAGGGTAAGGCAAGGTGGTGTAACTACGGGTTAGTGTGCAGAGTAAGGCAAGGTGGTGTAACTACGGGTTAGTGTGCAGGGTAAGGCAGGGTGGTGTAACTACGGGTTAGTGTGCAGGGTAAGGCAAGGTGGTGTAACTACGGGTTAGTGTGCAGAGTAAGGCAGGGTGGTGTAACTACGGGTTAGTGTGCAGAGTAAGGCAGGGTGGTGTAACTACGGGTTAGTGTGCAGAGTAAGGCAGGGTGGTGTAACTACGGGTTAGTGTGCAGGGTAAGGCAAGGTGGTGTAACTACGGGTTAGTGTGCAGGGTAAGGCAGGGTGGTGTAACTACGGGTTAGTGTGCAGAGTAAGGCAGGGTGGTGTAACTACGGGTTAGTGTGCAGGGTAAGGCAAGGTGGTGTAACTACGGGTTAGTGTGCAGAGTAAGGCAAGGTGGTGTAACTACGGGTTAGTGTGCAGGGTAAGGCAAGGTGGTGTAACTACGGGTTAGTGTGCAGGGTAAGGCAGGGTGGTGTAACTACGGGTTAGTGTGCAGGGTAAGGCAAGGTGGTGTAACTACGGGTTAGTGTGCAGGGTAAGGCAAGGTGGTGTAACTACGGGTTAGTGTGCAGAGTAAGGCAAGGTGGTGTAACTACGGGTTAGTGTGCAGAGTAAGGCAGGGTGGTGTAACTACGGGTTAGTGTGCAGGGTAAGGCAAGGTGGTGTAACTACGGGTTAGTGTGCAGGGTAAGGCAGGGTGGTGTAACTACGGGTTAGTGTGCAGGGTAAGGCAAGGTGGTGTAACTACGGGTTAGTGTGCAGGGTAAGGCAGGGTGGTGTAACTACGGGTTAGTGTGCAGGGTAAGGCCAGATGGTGTCAGGGAAAGGGCTGTAACTGGGGCATAGTGTACTTCAGTAAGACTTTATATGAGCTTTATCCAACATGCAGCCTCCTAGCCTTAATTACTACTGCGAATTGTAAGGCACACATATTTATAACAAAAAAGGGAAAGTTGTGCTCCACCGTTAGGCAGGGTTGCAAAATATATATATATATATATATAAATATTGATAATGGATGCAGAGGATCTCTTGTTGTTGTCTATACAGTAATTTAGTTATTTGCCTGTGCAGGGTACATTTCCCTGGATCCTGACACCATTAACAACTGGGTTTTAGCCACTTGAGGATTGAAATTGTGATCCATCAGAATCCCGAAATTGAAAAATTGGGCTGTAGCCAGCGCATGCTTAATATACATAGATGGACAGAGAGAAACAGAGAACTGTTGATTGATAAATATAGAAACATGGAGACAAATACAATGTCATGTTGACAGATAACGAGACATGTACATAGCTACAGAGACATGTAGACAGATATATGTTGACAGACAGATAGGTAGAGAGATAGATATATAGATAGATTGATATAGATAGATAGATTGGATAGATAGATAGATAGATAATAGATAGATAGATAATAGATAGATAGATAGATAGATGATAGATCGATAGATAGATAATAGATAGATAGATAATAGATAGATAGATAGATGATAGATCGATAGATAGATAGATAGATAGATAGATAGATAGATGATAGATCGATAGATAGATAGATAGATAGATAGATGGATAGATAAGGGATTGGTGGATAGAACCACTTTTGGTTTACATTAATGGGATTTAAGGACTTTTAGAAATTAAGGGAAAATATAAAAAGCACGAATTGAGGTTGGACTGAGGGAGACATACTGATATAGCTCTATCTATAGATAGAGAGAGTGATATATATATATACACATTATTAGATCATGTTTGGGCAGAAAGGGGCATTTGGCTTGTCACTCCCCAGGGAAAAGTATGGGAGAATGACTATAAAATGTTTGTAATACTACAAAATTGTGTACGAATGTGCTATATACTTTACACATATATATAAAGAGAGTATACCAGGGATGTTCCGCTTCAGCTTGTTAGGGGATGCTGGGAGTTGTAGTTAGCAGTAGCCAGAGCACTGTATGTTATTCAGTTGGGGGCCCCAGGTTTGTTTTTCTTTTACAGTGGCCCCTCCACTCTAACGCAGGCTCTGCCAATAACTACATGTATATCCCGTCAGTAGTATATAAATATACATGTCAGGGATACCTAGAGATATGTTTGGTTAACAATAATGATTGACAGACAGCCAGTCGTAACTACAGTGAAAGTTTAATAACTTTAGTACAAATAAGCAGCAAACTCTTTTTGCCCAGTATTATGGCCATTTAAGGCAAGAAAACAATCTCATATTACTGCCTTGCAGCGCTGGGGTCCCACTATCTGCATGCTATCTGTATGTTCCCTGGCTCATTTGTTATATTCTGTTTTGCCTGGGTTAAGTGGCCACGCATTTCACAGCCAGTTCTGCTGATAGATGGTTATCCAGACACTTAAGAATCAAGTGCCCTAAGCCAACTTGCCCCAAGCCCCTCGGGCTGTGAAGTACAGAGTGGGAGATAGTGAAGCGCATGTCGGCAGTCGTAACTGCTGAGTGGTTGGGGGGGGTGGTTGATGGCTGTTATAACTCTCATACTCTTGTTTAGACATGTCAGGAGAATTATGATCTATTCACCTCTGTAATTAGATGGCTGAACAGCTGTCTGGCCCCCACTTAAATCCAAGTGTCCATTATTTTAATTAGCCTTCCCCAGCGCACCCAACTTTAGCCTACCCGCAATTCCCAATTTTCCTTTCCAGTGAGAAATGAATTTATATTATAAGGATTTATATTATAAGGAATATTACTAAGCAATTTTATTCTCTGCACTGCTGGTTCTGACTCTACCAATGGAGCAGCCAGGGTTAACAGCTCTAGAAAGAAGCATGTAATGGCTGGCTTCTACTGCATTGTTTCAACAGATAAACACTGGTTTCAATAACAATAGCCTTAACAAACACCTTTGAAACCAGTGAAAATGCTGCATTAAGGTAGATTGGAAAGTTGCTTACAATGACTTTGTTTTATGGGTTTACATCCCCTTTAATCAATTGAAACCATTTCTAACGTAAAGCTATTAGTCGGAACTGGCAGTGGAATCAATTTGGTTGATATTAGATTTTAATTTCATTATAATTTTAATAGTAAGGCAGTTTTGGTGCAAAGGCCCTCTAGTGGCCATAAGAAGAAATTTTATTGAAAAGTCAAGAATTTAAAGTATAATTTCATACCTATGTGCTTAGTTTTATTGCTGGCGATTGGGGTCTCGGTTTTACTGAGAAACAATGCATTCATTTTCATTTCTCCATGGCAGAGGAAGCAATGTAGATCTTACATGGGTTATTGTATAAGAAGATATGGCTGACACACAGGGATGGGTATAAAGGAACAAGATGGCGACAGTAATGTTGCCCCACCATGGAATGATTGTTGTCCATATCCCAATGTGTCAGACTTTGCTGAACCCGAATAGTGATCCACACTTTGTTTTCTTCTTCACAGCAGTCCAGCGCGGTCGGATGTCTCACCCACAAACCAGCCCAGGCCAGTATACTCTGAACAACGTTGACCCTTACAATGGGCACTCGTACCTAACGGGATTCATCTCCTTGCTTCTCCGAGCTGAGCCATACCCGACCTCACGGTATGGAGCCCAGTGCCTACAGCCGAACAACATCATGGGCATCGAAAACATCTGCGAGTTGGCGGCCCGCCTACTCTTCAGCGCTATTGAGTGGGCCAAGAACATTCCTTTCTTTCCTGACTTCCAGCTCTCTGACCAAGTGTCCCTCCTCCGTATGACGTGGAGTGAGCTGTTTGTTCTTAATGCAGCACAGTGCTCCATGCCCCTCCATGTGGCGCCCCTGTTGGCAGCCGCTGGCCTCCATGCATCGCCAATGTCTGCCGACCGTGTGGTGGCCTTTATGGACCATATTCGAGTCTTTCAGGAGCAGGTGGAAAAGCTGAAGGCACTTCACGTTGACTCTGCAGAATACTCCTGTTTGAAAGCCATAGCCTTGTTTACACCTGGTAAGTAATATTCTTTATCAACCACTGGTATACAATGGTACAATCCAAATATAAGCTAAACACGGCCACAATGGAGCGGACCAAGTGACCTGCTGCAGTGTGGGGCCATCTAAAGAGCTGGGTAGATCTTTTATAATAATATCAGGTTTTTCTCTTCCACCCTATGCCTGCACTATCACTACATGCATGAATGGGCAGAGGCAACACCGGACACGATAAAAGGCCCCATTAAATCATTTTTTTGTGGGGGCTGAAAGTTACACCTCTGCTTAGCCATAGTGACCAATGGTCTTAGCCTTCCTGAAGTTAAGAACCTGCAACCAGGCATAGAGGCACTTCCACAATCAATGTCTTTTCATGTTCCCCAGTAGTAACCATTCCATTAAAAAAGTATTTACAGCAAGGGCCAATCTGCTCCATCTATTGTTACTCTATATCCTCCTTCATCCAGTTGCAAGTGGATTATGGGAAGTTTTTTTTAACAACAGCAGTTGATGCAGTTCCCCTGAAGGGGTAGGTTGGGTAGAGGAGGCACTCATGTAATGTAATACTGCTGGTATGGCCATTCATGGACCTTTATTAGAGACAAAACTAAGGGCAGCAGGGGCACCTACCTAGGGTACAACCATTTTGGGGATAGTGGGGAGGAACAATTTCAGAAATTATGTTTATTAAGGTATACATAACAGAGGGCTATTTGAGTGGCTCATCATTAGACCAGCTACCTGTCCTCAACATCTTCTTGTTAGTTGGGTGCAGAGCAGATCAACACCCTTGCCTTGGGTGCCAAAGGTCCTTGGCCCAGCTCTGGCCTTGTGGGGGGGGTGTCCCCTATTTCACCCAAACTTCAAGTAGCATTAATTATCATTTATATATAAAGAAACTTCTACTTCAGGGGCTGTTCACTTATTATTATACTTTATTCATATTGCACTTGAGCTTCCTTTCATCTACCAGTTCTTCGGTAATGACTTCCTAGGAGTAGCATCCCATAATATCAATTCTCCATCTTCATGTCACTTATGTCAGTAGCATTTCTACTTAACGTTGTTAATTAGGATCGCACTTAAACATCAGACACAACCATTGCTTACTGCTTTTAGGGGGATCAAGAAGGGGGTCTTTCGAGGTGTCTGTGCATAATGGGGTCTGCTCAGCTCATATGGCTGGTAGCCCTTTACTGTTAAATCTTTTATAAGTCGTTTGCCGGTGTTTAGAAAGAGCATTGGAGTCAGACTCAGGACGGCTGAGCACAGGCCGCTAACAAAGGCCCCTGATGATTTATTGCTCGTAAGACAAGAGTGGTAAAATGGGAGCCTCGCGGGTCAGATGGGTAATGTCAGGCAGCCATACAATGTCATTCTTGTAACTGTTTCAGTTGACCTTCAGAGCTGTCCTGCCTCACAGCTGAGCAAGTCAGTCCGGATGGGGGTCTCTGTTAAAGCAGCCCACCTGCTCCCATGACACACATGCTCCCTGGTAGCCCAGGCATGGGTCCCTATAATATATCTGTCAGATTTAAAAGCAAGGGCGGAGGAGGCATTTGCCTTTGTGCTCCTGGACCACAGTGAAGGTATAAAAATTATATATATTGAGTATATGCCCAAGGTTTTATACCCTAACGGCTGTCAGGGAGGTATTTAAAATGAGGCCCCTTAACCTTCCTACACGGACACTATCACTGAATGATAAATAAAATCCCAAGGAATATGTGCAATAGGAGGCCTGGGGAGGGGGGATCTAACTCTCCAGGGCACATTATATACAGGGTATTTTAGATCCCCCTTCTGCAACCCTCCGTGGTTCAGTCTTTTTTGACCTCTGCTTAAGCAGGGTGGTTATAATTAAATGCTGGCCTAATTGGAGCCTTCAGGAAATGTAGCAGGACATCTGTTCCGACATGATTAACATACCAAAATGAGAAAGTGAACGGTGATGGTGCACACAAATACAGCAGCTTTCCAGCAACGGGACACCTTCCCCCCAAGGCATGGGGTGCCCTAAAACCATTTTGAGGCCACGTAACTTCTGGTTTAGCCACTATGATTACTTAAATACATGCAATTACCATGCACGGCTTCTTTAAGTGCTACGCCGTGGCGTGCTGTATTCCATTCACTAAGGGGCATTGTGCAGAACTGGTGCAACCTTGGCCACAAGGACACTTGTGAGTTAGGGCCAGGGATAAAGGAATGGGAGGTATTTATATGGCGCTTTTCTCTCTCGGAACACAGTTTTCTCTCTTGGAACTCAGTGTTTATATAGTATATATATCCTATTTATATAATGCTTTTCTCTTCTGGAATTTAGAGCTTGACGTCCAATATAGTCAGGCATTGTTGGCTATTGTCAGGCACAGTAAACATGCAGGGACGCAGGGAATAACATATCCAGGGTTGAAAAGTTGTAGCTTGATACCCACTGCCCAGGCCCAGGCTTCCCATCATACCCAGCTGCACCCACTTTCACCCCTATTCCACCCTTGCTCCACCTGAACTTACACTGTTTATTTTGGTTGTCACTTCCGAACAGTTCACCAATCTCCGTAGGCCTTTTTTTTATTTACTTGTACTTTCCAAGTGACGTTTGCAGTTAAACATGCATGAAATGAAGGGAAATGACAATCAAAATGATGTTTATCTTAAAGGAACATTCTTTGAGCAACGTTCGGGTCATTGCAGTGAAGGGAAGTGGTTTATTCATTTTTCAGGGCACTGGTTCTTGTGTACACTGGATATGCATATTTGCCATATTTTTTTCAACCCAAATAAATTGTAAATGATGTCAAACATGTAATGCCTCCATACACACCTTCTAGGTACTTGGATGCAACTTTATAGAACTCTGGTTGGCTAGGACTGATCTGCCTAAATGAATCTGGTGTCATCTAAGAAACTGGGTAGATTCAAGGTCTCCCGAACTGTGGGTTCTTGGAGCAGAAGCAGGGAGACTCAGCTTGAAGGCTTATTGGGGTTCAGAGGTGTATATTCTTGGAACTATGGCCAGAACAGCAGTATATATCTGCAACCTTGACCTCCAAGGTGGGCATGAAGTCTGGCACACAATGGCATAAATGAATAATAGACAATCACAGCTCCTATGTGTTGAGGACGTCCATAACTAACTCTACTTCTGTTGTCTTCTAGATGCAGTGGGACTATCAGACATTGGCCACGTGGAAAGCATTCAAGAGAAATCCCAGTGTGCCCTGGAAGAGTACGTCCGAAACCAGTACCCAAACCAGCCAACGCGGTTTGGGAGGCTTTTGCTCCGCCTTCCTTCTTTGCGCATCGTCTCCGCTCCTGTCATAGAGCAACTTTTCTTTGTGCGCTTGGTTGGCAAGACCCCCATTGAGACTTTAATCCGAGATATGCTCCTGTCTGGGTCCAGCTTTAATTGGCCCTATATGCCTATGCAGTGATGGGGCTCGTAGTGCTCCTCAGACTTCTAACACCCCATTCAAAGTAGAAGAAGCCTTTATCGTCATGAAAAAACAAAGTTTTCCACCATGGCCAGACAACTAAAATGATGCTCAAACAGGGTGGGGGAGCCATTGTCTCCAAGCTTCAAATCCAGGGCATTCGATGATGGGACATTGCTTTCATGGACGGATTGTGGCTTCCTCTGAAGTTATATTTTCCTACTTGCTGTCAAGGTAACAAAGGTCAAAGATCTGGCAATGAATAAATGTTGCCTATCATGACTGAGACCTCACCGATATTGGAATGAGTGAGGACTTTTGGCCATATGATAGACGTATGTTCATGGCACATCTCTTACCATGGTAAACCTATGTAAAAATCTTCTGGTACCAGCAAGTGTTCAAGTGGGGGAGAAAAAAAATGTAATTACTTTTGGTGTTGACCATATTTTCCCCCCAAAAATTCTTCTCCTTCGGCCCTGAAATCAGGAGACGCCTAGAAAACATGACACTAATGGACAATAAATGCCTCCTGGGTTCCGACAGACGGTTCTTTTTGATACTGATGGACTTACACTCACGTGCATTGGCTACTCCTAACTCCAAAAAATTAAAAAAAGAAAAATTTTTTTATAAAGTAATCGGCTAGCACTAAAATCTGCAACAAAAAGCACTGAAACAGCCTTGGCCACTTAATCCCCCCAAGTTGGGGCGCTGAACAATAGACTATTTATATAAGAAAAGAATGGGCATTTTAAATGTATTAACTGCCTGCTTTTTCAGAAATGACATGTATATTTTTTCCGTTCCCCCCGCCCCCAAACCCTCCGCCCCCCCCCCCCGTGCTGTTCCTCTGCTCTTTATTCCGATTATGTATGTTTGTAAGATATTTTTTTGGAGTGAATTGTGGATTTTTGGAAACCAGCAACATAAAAGATTTGTTTATTTTGTTTTTTTTTTTTTTGGTGGATCTGAGTAATTATTAAAAACAATATCTGCTTAGATCTTTCTATCGGCTCTTTATTTGATAAACGGTCTCACTCTGCATTTTATTGTGTAAGGGGGGGGGGTAACCCTGTGGCACATGGGGGGGGGGGGTTTGGGACGCTTACACAAAATTGTGTTCCATGGTAAATTCCAGAAAGTGTCGGCTCAGACACTCTGGTTTGCATTCTCAGGCCACAAAGAAGACCAGTGTGGAGCTCTCAGGCGTTCCTGTTTAACACAATGGGAGGCAGCGAGGGCAGATTCCAGGGAGGGGGGGTAAAAACTTGAAATCCAACCCCTGTGCTATAGGCCTAAGGGACAATACTCTGTTCAAAACCAAGTTCAGCCAAAGTCCATTTAGGAAAATCTAATAGTGTTTTAAAGGACAACCAAACCACTAACTATGTGGTTTTATTGCATAACCCCTATAAAGACCTCCCTGCCCCCACCAGAAGATAAAAATCCCAGGGTGGAAACAATGGCTTCTGGTAGGCCACTGACTTTGCGGTTACAGAGCCATTATGGGGGCAAAGTCAGGGGCCTACCAGAAGCCATTGCTTCCAATGTGCATACTCCAAATCATGATGGGATGTGGCCAAAGTTGACGGCCAGAAAGGTGCAGAATAGGAACACTGCTAAACAAAAACAATATATTGATTAGAATTAGTCCTTCTATAATATTGTACATTTTTTTATTTATCTTTTTTGTACAGTATTGCTTGGCCAGGGAGCTAACAGAGTAGATAGAGTCATGCACACTGTAACAATTAAATACAATGAGATTGTAGCCCCCTATAGAGAGGCGCTTACATGTGAAAGGCTTTGGGTGAAACACTTGCTAATGGCCTGAACATTGTATTCTCTGCTTTGTGGCTCCGCCCCTGTGAGCTTGCACTCGCTTGTAGGAACAAGGATGATCCCACCTAGAACAGGGGGTAACACTGGCCATCCGTGCATTTGGCAAGGTCACCAAACCAGTGGATCTTTCCATATACCCCAAGATAAACTGCAGGTATATTGGGCCTCTGACCAGCCTACCTGACTGATATCAGGCTGAAAATCGGGGAGCATGTTTGAGTGTCAAAGATTGAATCAGCTTGATATCGGTCACCTTAGGGCAGGGTCCCCAACCTTTCTTACTCGTGAGCCACAGTCAAATGTAAAAAGACTTGGGGAGCAACACAAGCACCATAAAAGTTCATGGAGGTGCCAAATAAGGGCTGTGATTGGCTATTAGGGGCCTCTATGCACCCTATCAGCTTACAGGGGGCTTTATTTGGTAGGAAATCTTGTTTTTATTCAACCAACTTGCCCCCAAGTCAGGAATTCAAAAATAATTTGGGGGCACTGAGAGCAACATCCAAGGGGTTGGGGAGCAACGTGTTGCCCTGAGCCACTGGTTGGGGATCACTGGCTTAGGGTATGTGAAAAGATCCACTGGTTTGGAGACCTTGCCAAATGAGCGAATGGCCAGCGTTACTCCCTGTTCTAGTTATCTGTTACTATGGGATAGAATGTGCAATTTTCAGCAATTTTTCACTTGATCTTCATTATTTATTTTTTATTGTTATTGTTTTCCTTCTTTACTGTTATTGTTACTCTTTATTACTTATTTTTCTATTCAGTTCCTCTCCTTTTCATCTTCTAGTCTCTCATTCAAACCACTCCCTGGTTGCTAAGGTAATGTGAACCCTAGCAACCAGATAAACTGCTAAAATTACAAACTGGAGAGTTGCTAAACAAAATGTGAAATAATTAAAAAAACCCACAAATAATAAAAAGTGAGGACCAATGAAAATATGAAGACCAATTGCAAATTGTCTCAGAATATTACTCTCTTTACCCTGCTGGGTCACTCCAGGGTCCCTCATTGCTTGGCACTAACTAATCCCCCCATTCACTATTCCTGTGCAACCTCTCACACTGTGAGTTGGAGCTGCCACACTGCTTGGTTGCCATAGGAATTTTATGTAACTAGGGCTTGCTAATGGGGATAAACAGACCCTGTTTTAAGCTGTATATAAAGGCAATGAATGAGAGGTATACCTTTAAGATACAAGACTAACAGCATTGTCCTTGTAAAAGGATCTAAACGGACTATTAATCAGCGTAAAGTGGTTTCCGTAGGTAATATGTGCGCTGATATGTCTACTCGTATGAAACTGCACTATATCTAGTGCTCACCCCCTGATTGAACGGAGTCCTTGTTCTGTTATTCACAGAAGAACCGTGTCAGCTGTTCCCTTCCAATCTGTTCATCCCGCTCGCTCTCATAGCAGGGATCTGTGGGCGAGAGATGGAGATATTGATCAGCATGGAATGCATTTCCCTTGGCTTAATCTTCACGCCGGCGGGTAGCGTGCCATGGAGAGGGTCACGCATTCTCCACCAAACATGCAGGCCTCATGTAATCACTATAGCTGGCCCCATACTGATAATCATGTGGACACAGCATTTAATAATCATATGCAACCATGTTGTACCATACATTGTGCACGTGGGCATTAAAGTGCCCCAAGCGGTGGTCAAACTGCCCGGCTGTGTCTTTAACCTAAGAATAGCAAAAGTGACTATGAAGATTTCTATTCATCCAGGTGATGGTATATCTAGTATAAATAAATCTAAAGCAACTGGACTTGTTAAGGAATCATTGAAGATGTTTCACTACTCATCCGAGCAGCTTCTTCAGTTCAACTGACTGGTATGGGAAGCCCTCAGCATATGTACTCTTCCACTAATCCAATCACAATATAGCAAAAATAGCAAAAGTGCCTTTCCATAAATTATATACAAATATAGAACCAGAAAACCAACACAAGAGTTAAAGAGAACCCTGATTAATAAAGCTTATTGCCCTCAAGTTAAGGTTGGTGGCCACAAGGAGTGAAATAAAGGTTGCCACAAGGCTAGTATTTTACCTGCCTAGCCTGTAAAATAAGAGCCAAGGCCAGAGTTCGGTATTACAAATTTACCAGCAATGTGTTTGCTGGTAAATTTGTAATCACCTGTTGTTCTGCCCCCAATTCCTGCTCTGACCCGTGCCATAACCCTGCCCGCGCCCACAGCCTTTCCCTTTTTCCCTGCCTGGATGTATTAGTTAAGAAAGATGGCAACCCTAAATAAGCTGCTCAGCATTGATGGAGCTGGCGCAATAAGTAACCAGCAACAAAAAATGGAAAGTGCCACAAGTAACCGGTGTAAATACACTCACCAAATGAATCAGGGGTCCATGTACCCAGACCCAGCCCCTCAGCACCGGGAGTGGAAAACCATAATAAAAACAAAGGGGGGCTCCAAGCACTTTAGCAAATCCACAGGGCCACAAAAATAAATGAAAAAATATTGTTTATTGAAGTTGAATTCAATTGAAAAGATAAAGCCCATGACTAATGGCCTTTTGGGCATGAAGTAAAGAAAAACGCACTTAATTTGCCCAGGAGCAGTAACTCATAGCAACCAATCAGCTGTAAGCATTGACTGGTCACCCGTTTAAAAGACACATCTTATTGGTTGCTACTGCTCCTGGGAAAACTTAGTGCCTTTTATTACATATGGGGGTAAAGGTCCCTACACGGGCCGATATGGGTCCCTTAGAGCGATTCGGCAGCTAATTGGCCCGTGTATGGTGACTACTGACGGGCCTGCCCGACCGATATCTGGCCTGAAATTGGTCAGATATCGATCGGGCAGGTTAAAAAATCTAGTCGGATCGGGGACCGCATCAACAAGCCGAAGCGGTCCCCGATCCGACTAGATTTTTTAACTTTGCCTATACCCATTGTTATAATTCGATCGTTGGCCCCAGGGCCAAATTAGCCTGCATTCTCCTGATATTTCCCACCCATAGGTGGGGGATATCGGGAGAAGATCCGCTCGCTTGGCGACATTGCCAAGCGAGCGGATCTGAAGGTATATGGCCACCTTTAGTCATGGGCTTATCTTTTAATTTACCTTTAATAAACGGTATTTTTACTTTTATTTTTGGCCCTGTGGATTTCCTAGAGCCCTTGGAGCCCCTTTGTTTCTATCAATAAAGAACTAACTCCATCTGTTCTAAGGAAGCAGTGCAATAAGCCACCAAGGGTAGCAAGAGATCCAGTGATACCACGGCTTATATACCATGATAAAGCTTACGGTGATGAGGGCACCTGTGCCCACCAACAAACTATTTACTTTCAGGTGTTTTGTAGCCATAAAGCCTAATAATTTGCATTTGGGTTTTTTGCACCATTTAGTAAATAGGCCTTGAAGTGTTCATGACGTCATTGAGAATGTAAACAAAAAGTAAATAAAAGGAACAAAAACGACACCCTGCCCCTGCCGCTGGGCCCGCTTGGTACATCTGGCTGCAAGCTGGAGTGGCCACTGGGCTAGGAGATGTCAAACTGGAATGAAATTCCCTGTGAGAGCGCAGCAAGGCCCCAGGGCCCTGACACAGGGCAGGTCGCTCTCTTTAGAACTGGAAATCTCTCACGTAATGCATTCCATTCCCTCCAATGTCACAAAGGTCAGAAATGGAGAATTTCAGTCCGGCTGCCAATGACAGATAGGTCTGCCTGGCGACACGGGCAGGTCTGTAAGCTATTAGCTGTGCAGGGGGATAGGAAGGCCTGCCCTGTAATTAATAGGTGACACAGCAGAAGCTATTTAAAGGGTCGACTTGCCTGTCACTCTGATCACTGTCTAAGGAAACCTCCTGCTGACAGTACAGTCTCATTGAGTGGAAAGAATATATATTTCTATTCACAAAGGGTTATATATTGCCACAAGTGCAGTGTGCAAAGTGCAATATCGGGCACAAATTACAGTGTTTTTAACCAAAATGCAGTGTTTGCCCCCATACTTTTGGAACAAGACTCTAGTGACTATTGACGGAACCCTGAAATTACTGCGTGGGGGCAGCTCCAGGGTTCCCCAGGGTCAGTAGGTGCACTCATTTCAGAAGAGGCAGGACGACTGCACCATATGGTCTTTGCTGCTATACAGTTATATCCTGTACAGAGGGACTCCCTCCTAGCAAGAGTGGTGAGATGCAAGGGAAAAAGCTCATCAAAGCAATTGCAACTGTGAAAGATATTGCACGGTCGAAATTGAATTTAAATCAGTTGGAAAAGCTCTTTTAGATGCCTCCAAGAATGCCTTGATCCTGAAATCTCTCGCTGGAGGATTCTGGGAGCTGTAGTTCAGCAACAACTCTGGCCCATACCCTTTAATGGACTGCCATGATCTGTCTACATGGTGCTTTAGTCAGCAAACATTCTAACATAGTCCTTAAGGTGACCTATATGACCAGAGCCAGATTAAATCTGTATATTTAGAATATTTAGAGAGGGATGCTGGCTATTTAGGGGCTTCTTTAATAAAATGATACTGTTCTCACCTTAAAAACTTATTTTAGTAATTTAATTTAGAATTTAGATTTTTTTGTATTCAAGGTTCAAATTGCATCTATTATCAATGAATGTATATTAAAATAAATTAGCTTTACAGCGATGATATTTATATATTCCCAGTGGAGCTTACAGTCTAAGGTGCTTTACATCGAACTGGCACTGTATTTATCCTACAATAAGTTCTGGGGTATTATACATGGAACTGGCACTGTATTTATCCTACAATAAGTTCTGGGGTATTATACATGGAGCTGGCACTGTATTTATTCTACAATAAGTTCTGGGGTATTATACATGGAGCTGGCACTGTATTTATCCTACAATAAGTTCTGGGGTATTATACATGGAGCTGGCACTGTATTTATCCTACAATAAGTTCTGGGGTATTATACATGGAGCTGGTACTGTATTTATTCTACAATAAGTTCTGGGGTATTATACATGGAGCTGGCACTGTATTTATTCTACAATAAGTTCTGGGGTATTATACATGGAGCTGGCACTGTATTTATTCTACAGTAAGCTCTGGGGTATTATACATGGAGCTGGCACTGTATTTATTCTACAATAAGTTCTGGGGTATTATACATGGAGCTGGCACTGTATTTATCCTACAATAAGTTCTGGGGTATTATACATGGAGCTGGCACTGTATTTATTCTACAATAAGTTCTGGGGTATTATACATGGAGCTGGCACTGTATTTATCCTACAATAAGTTCTGGGGTATTATACATGGAGCTGGCACTGTATTTATCCTACAATAAGTTCTGGAGTATTATACATGGAGCTGGCACTGTATTTATTCTACAATAAGTTCTGGGGTATTATACATGGAGCTGGCACTGTATTTATCCTACAATAAGTTCTGGAGTATTATACATGGAGCTGGCACTGTATTTATTCTACAATAAGTTCTGGGGTATTATACATGGAGCTGGCACTGTATTTATTCTACAGTAAGCTCTGGGGTATTATACATGGAGCTGGCACTGTATTTATCCTACAATAAGTTCTGGGGTATTATACATGGAACTGGCACTGTATTTATCCTACAATAAGTTCTGGGGTATTATACATGGAGCTGGCACTGTATTTATTCTACAGTAAGCTCTGGGGTATTATACATGGAGCTGGCACTGTATTTATTCTACAATAAGTTCTGGGGTATTATACATGGAGCTGGCACTGTATTTATTCTACAGTAAGCTCTGGGGTATTATACATGGAACTGGCACTGTATTTATTCTACAATAAGTTCTGGGGTATTATACATGGAGCTGGCACTGTATTTATTCTACAATAAGTTCTGGGGTATTATACATGGAACTGGCACTGTATTTATTCTACAATAAGTTCTGGGGTATTATACATGGAGCTGGCACTATATTTATCCTACAATAAGTTCTGGGGTATTATACATGGAGCGGCACTATATTTATCCTACGATAAGTTCTGGGGTATTATACATGGAACTGGCACTGTATTTATTCTACAATAAGTTCTGGGGTATTATACATGGAGCTGGCACTGTATTTATCCTACAATAAGTTCTGGGGTATTATACATGGAACTGGCACTGTATTTATCCTACAATAAGTTCTGGGGTATTATACATGGAACTGGCACTGTATTTATCCTACAATAAGTTCTGGGGTATTATACATGGAGCGGCACTATATTTATCCTACAATAAGTTCTGGGGTATTATACATGGAACTGGCACTGTATTTATCCTACAATAAGTTCTGGGGTATTATACATGGAGCTGGCACTGTATTTATCCTACAATAAGTTCTGGGGTATTATACATGGAGCGGCACTATATTTATCCTACAATAAGTTCTGGGGTATTATACATGGAGCTGGCACTGTATTTATCCTACAATAAGTTCTGGGGTATTATACATGGAACTGGCACTGTATTTATCCTACAATAAGTTCTGGGGTATTATACATGGAACTGGCACTGTATTTATCCTACAATAAGTTCTGGGGTATTATACATGGAGCGGCACTATATTTATCCTACAATAAGTTCTGGGGTATTATACATGGAGCGGCACTATATTTATCCTACAATAAGTTCTGGGGTATTATACATGGAGCTGGCACTGTATTTATCCTACAATAAGTTCTGGGGTATTATACATGGAGCGGCACTATATTTATCCTACAATAAGTTCTGGGGTATTATACATGGAGCTGGCTATGTGTTCTTGGCCCCAGACTCTATATTCATATAATCCAGTCTAACTTACAAGCTGCTTGACAGAAAATAACGTATAGGTCACAAGTAAGAAGAAAAGTTACAGGTTATGCAATAGACTAAAACATCTATGTATGGGGATTATACTAACAATGCACGTAGAGGATTGAGGTGGTGGAAGAGGAGTGTGTAAATAGAGGTTAATGGCATATACTGTATGTTTCTCGGTAACTGAGGTGGTTTCTGTGACTGGAGTGATTCTTTGGTGTGGCCTCTGGGAAAGGTTTGCATCGGGTGACTGGAGTTTTTCTTTGGTGTGGCTTCATGGAGGTGTTTCTGTCAG
Organism: Xenopus tropicalis; assembly: GCF_000004195.4. Classification (NCBI taxonomy): domain Eukaryota; kingdom Metazoa; phylum Chordata; class Amphibia; order Anura; family Pipidae; genus Xenopus; species Xenopus tropicalis. The sequence continues at coordinate 128,671,905 of NC_030684.2, read as the reverse complement.
GTGACATTCTAGGAAGCTGGAATGTATTTTGTTAGTACATATTTGCTAAATATGTATGGTATGTCTACATTCTCTGTGACACTCAAACCTAGGCTAAACCTTTGTTAGGATTTATATGCAAAACCCCGTGTAATTTGTGACCTCTTCCCTTTCTCATTTTAAAAGCAGATTGTTTAAATCTGTACCTTTCAAAATTATTTGAGGTCTAGTGTGGCTTCTGTGTATTTTAGAGGCAGCACGTGGCCATACAGTAGAAGAATCACATGGTTGGTGAGACTGACTGACACGTAGATCTTTGTCTGATTTGGCCACACAGATGGTAGCCTAAATCTGGTTCCCTTGATTGCTTGACCCCCAAGACCAGTGATCCCCAACCAGTAGCTCTTGAGCAACATGTTGCTCCCCAACCCCTTGGCTGTTGCTCCTAGTGGCCTCAATGCAGGTGCTCATTTTTTGATAACTTAGCTTGGAGGCAAGTTTTGGTGGCATAAAACCAAGTGTAAAGACAAACAGAGCCTTCTTTAGGCTGCCATTCCACATAGGGGCTTCCAAATAGCCAATCATAGCCCTTATTTAGCACCTCTAGGTACCTTTTTCATGCTTGTGTTGCTCCCCAACTCTCTTTACATTTGAATGTTGCTCACGAGTAAAAAAAGGTTGGGGATCCCTGCCCAAGACCAACAATCAGATCAGGTTAGACCTGTGGAGACCAATGTTCTTGGACCATAATCACTGTCCATTCTGGGCTACCCACAAGAAGATATCAGGTATCCTTCTGGTCACCTACACAAGCCAATAAGGCTCTGACTTGGTGACAAGTGGCTAAATAGGCAATACATAGCCCATTTTATTCTCTTGCAAGACAGCCCACTGAACTAAGGACTCTTACCCATATGGTGGTCCTAACTTCCTCTAAAGGTACTTCCTAGTCTGCTTCCTGACCAGTGTATTGGTCCTACTAGTCCTTTTTGTAGCTGTGGCATTACAAGAAGGAGAAATGTCTACAACTAATCAATTTTTTTATTATTCAGCACAAATTCAGCTTTAATGAACTATTTTTTTTCCCATTTCTCAAATGGCCCCTGTATTTACTGCACCTTGAAGTTGCAACAGCCATATTTACAATGACAAATACAAATGAAAGTAAAGATTCCAGTGGCATGTACCTTGGAGGGGGTAAGTGGGCCTAGCAATTACCTTGTATACTATTTATGTTTGTAGGAAAATATGTTTTATAGCCACTGCAACACAATAGGCTCATGGGAATATTTACTGAAACCTCAGACAGAGGAGAGTATGGTCCTGTGATCGGGGAGGGTCATGGCTTTGGGGTAGTGGGCAGGGTTTTTCAGGATTGTGGGAATGTTCTGGGAATAATAGGGCATAGCTGGGATGGACTGGGTAGTGCCGTGCATTGAATTTAGTCCAATTCTATGTAGTTGTCAGGGCCCAATTCCAAGAGGCCAAGGTGGGCAACTGACTAATATCCGGAGCTACCTAGGTGGTGGGCCTGACCCCAAGTATCATGTGACATTAAAGACCCAATGACTAACGTTTTGTTTCCCTGACTATTCTCAAAAAAAATTCAGGTCTATTAGCCAGAATCATATTATCCAAAAAGCTCTGAAATACAGCAATTCTATTATCCATAGAGTCCTTTTAACGCAAACAAGCAATATAGTGTATATACATATAATATAATCCAAACACCTTGCATTTGATGGTAACTAAGCTCTGTAAATCCATTCCATGTTGGTGGCAAAATAGTCCTATTGTTTTTTACTGCATAAATGTGTCCGTGCCATATTAATACTGGAAATCAGTGAGGGTAGAAATATGGATATATATATATATATACACACTCATACAATAGAGAATCCCAGGAGTTTCAGTTCTCAAGGGCAGATCCCTTGGACTTAATTTATAAAGCGGCCTGAAATCTGGCACCTGCTCAGTCCATATAAATTAAAATACCTTTTAGTCAGAATTTATTGTCATGGACAGAACATAAGATGAAACCAGCGACGGGACAGGCGGAGGGCTGAAACCGAGAGGGAGAGAGGTGTGAAAAGGGTCCTTATTAGTGAAATGGGCTGGGTGAAGGTCATAACCCCATTTTTTAATTGGGAGCGTGTGTTAGAAGCCACTGTGTCAACGGGTGGCATATGTAGGCAGAGGGCGTGGTGCCACCGAGGCTTGTGTTACGGGGAAGGGATAGTGCGATTATTACGGGGGATGCGGGGATGCTTGAGAGGCAGGCTGGGTGGACTTGCTTGGTTGCTAGGAGACGGAAGAGTTAAGTGGTCTCACTCCAAGCATGGAGCTGACCTTGGCGTAGCCCGCCTGTCAGGTAAAGAAAAGCTCATTTGATTCATTGACATGTGGCCAAATGAGGTCCTTTGGGCTTGGGGAGAGAGGGTCTTGATGCCAGGAACGTGTGGGTGGGGCAGTTTGGGGGCACAGAAGAGAGAGAGAGAGAAATTTCCCTGTGCCGAGACAGCGATCTGACTGTTACACATACAATCATTGTGCCTAATTCATATTTATAAAGAGTCAGTATTGATGCTACACTGTAAGTAACAGAAAGCGGGCAAATGATGGACAGGGAGTCCATGGTCAACATCATATATAACAATATATATGTATATATATGTAGAAAATAGATTGATAGAAAGCACTCACGGCATATAGAGATAAAACAAAAGTTTTTGTTTTATTAGCTCATCGCATCAACGCGTTTCGATCCCAATAGGATCGTCATCAGGATGGGGAAGGGAAGTGAGGTGCAGCCATAAATACAGCAAACAACCAATCAGTGCTCAAAGATAATTTACATAGTTAATTACAATGTGAACAAAGGTCAAATGTATATATATGTATGTATATATATAACAATATATATACATATATATAATATATATATTATTTTTATCTAGTATAAATAAATCTAAAGCAACTGGACTTGTTAAGTAATCATTGAATTACTTTACAAGTCCAGTTGCTTTAGACTTATTTATACTAGATATACCATGACCTGGATGAATGAAAATCTTAATAGTCATATTATTATTATTATTAACATTTATTTATAAAGCGCCAACATATCCCGCAGCGCTGTACAATAAGTGGGTTACATACATTGGACATACAGAGTAACATATAAAGCAACCAATAACCGATACAAGAGGTGGAGAGAGCCCTGCCCAAAAGAGCTTACAATATATATATATATACACATACAATATTTTATTGTATTTAATTACCCAGATTTGTAAACGTACAATCAGTTGAGGTTCCTAAAACTGAACATTTCTAGTACAGGCACTGTGAAATGTAATCATTTTCAAATAAAAAAAAGGCCTTAATTGTGGATAATTTGAATGAATGTAAAATAAAATGAAAAATATAAGTATTTGAACACAATGACAATACAAAAAAAAAATTAAATGGGTTATTAGTTTTTCCATAAAGAAAGGAAATGGAATCCTAAGCAACTTTGCATTGTACATAGTAAATATAAATTTATAAATGTTATTACTATTGAAAGCAATATTGGTTCCTTTGCTATTCTCTGCACTACTGGTTATGACTACATATACCATCAGAACGGTTTTGCAAAAGTCAGCTATGGAGCAGCCAAAACTGCTGTTCCCACAATTCATTGCACACCTCTGTTATTCTCCTCCTCTGTGGGAATGGCAACCACAAGTCATGGATGGACCCCCTGCACCGAGGCTTATGGGTATTGCAGGACGTGTTCCGTTTGGTGGCGGATCATGGCTTCTAACTTGGTCCCATCTTGATGCTGCCCTACTGCCTCTATACTTGCACCACTGGGTAAGTAACATATAAGTAACACAGAGCTGATAAGTGGGACCTACCAACCCACTTATATGCCCCCCCCTGCCCAACCCTCATGAATACAGAGCTGCCGAATGCAGGTTGCGTCAGGTCTCTGTGCGCTGAAACAGACTGTAGAGACCTGCAACATTTTTGCAAAGTAGGTTGGGTAGGGTGCAATGCAGAAACGGGGCTTTTGCACTTTGCAAGCTGCCTTCCACATTATAAATGACCCCTATAGTGATTTAAAGAAGGGGCTTAAACACAATACCCCAGCAAAAATGACCCCCATTGAGTAATTTATATATGTGGGTTATGGTCTTGTTGAAGAGAGATAAGTGGCATTGGGTGCTCCGGTGGATTTGACCTCAGGGGGAGTGCAAGAATCGCTGCCCTCTGTAAATGCCAGAGAAGAAGGTTAATTTTATAGCATCTGTACAAAATGATATGAATAAAAGATAATAACAATAAAAAGAACGTAAGCTCTCCTTCAGTCTGCTTTCTGCTTAATAGGGTCACCGACCCTGCCTTTCCATGTTTCAGAAAGGAAAATTATTTAAAAAACATACAAATAATGATATATATATATATATAAGCAAAGTTTGGAATGTTACCATTTAAAAGGACGCATTTTATATTAGGAATGTAGGGAATATTAGGATGTAAATATATAATTACATTATTGTCATATTACTTTCTCCCAACTTTCTATGAAACTGCTAATTATAGATTTAAGCCTTGTCGAAGCAGCCATTAGGATATGAATAGATATGAATGGCTCTTGTACACATGCAGTGGGAACAGTGGGGGGCAGAAAGGTATGTTGCTGGGGTCACTGTGACATATATCTACCTAGCTATCTCTATCTATCTACAGGTATCTATCTATCTATCTATCATCTATCTGTCTATATCTATCTATCATCTATCTATCTATCTATCTATCTATCTATCTATCATCTATCTATCTATCTATCTATCTATCTATCATCTATCTATCTATCTATCTATCTATCTATCTATCATCTATCTATCTATCTATCTATCTATCTATCTATCTATCTATCTATCTATCTATCAATCATCTATCATCTATCTATCTATCTATCTATCTATCATCTATCTATCTATCTATCTATCTATCTATCTATCTATCTATCTATGATCTCTCCTCTCTTCTGCCATCACTCTCCCTTTATAGTATAGAAATATATATATTTAATATCCTTGCAATCAACAAGTCCCTGCAGACTAAAGCTGCGTCGCTGGAGATGTCTGCAGAGAACTCCAAGATTTATAAGAACTCTTTAGATTCCGATAAATGCTGATGCAATTCTCGTCTGTCACCCACACTCGCATCATCCAAGCTGCTCCCTATATTCATTTCTTCTTGCTCTAAATTCTCCGGTGCTAAGTGACTTCATGCAGGGTGATTCACTGATGATTCATGGGCCTCCATTGTGGAGGAGGTCTATTTCTCCCATCATACAGAGACCAGGGTCTCCTCTCACAGGTCACTGTAGAGAGGAGACTGGATAGTAGGGGTGCATTTACTCTTGGAAAAATGACATCAGTGTAGTAACCCTTACATGGGCCAATCAGGTATGCTCTCCAACAGATAGGCCCACAGGCTGCATACCAGGGGCCATAGAGGTAACACTTCTCTTCCTATAGTTCCACCCGTTCTGGCAAACACCGGCAACTCACCTTTTCTTCCATAAATGGACCATGCATTGTTCCACATTGTGCGTCTGCAGATTACATTTTCAAACCTTTTCTCTGAACTAACCATATTTATAGTACATGGCTATTGATAGAGACTGGTGGAGCACCATACACACATGAATAATCGTATGAAACAGCTGTGGTGCACCAACATTTGTAAATGAGACCCATCATTTTTATATTTTGTTTTCCTTATGTTGTTCTTCTCGTTGGTTAGAGATTTTGATAGGAGGTAAGGGCCAAGTTCCTATCTGCTGGGTCCTTAATATAGCATTAGAGACAGCAAACCCAGGGGCTGTTGGATGTCCCAGGAGCTTCAAGGAATCTAAAGGAGTCCTGGCCAATGAACAGTTTCAACATATCTGTGTCAAATAGGCCATCTTCTCTAATGATTTGTTGGTGGGGGCAAGTAATGTCTAGATGTCCAGTCTTTAGGGCAAGACCCCATGTACTTACTCGCCCGCGATAGATTGCTGCTATTGAGGGCGAGTAACCACTCAGAAAAGGGCTTCCACTGGCAACAATAGCCTATAGCCTTTTGCATTGCTTCCTGCAAAGTTGCCTGTAGGAGGATACTTTGAGCGACTTTGGAAACTGAAGCGACGCAAAGGGATTTCCACCGGCGACTTCTATAGCTGCTGGTGGAAACCCTTTTTTTGGAGTGGTTACTTGCCTGTGATAGCAGCGATCTATCACTGGTGAGTAAGTCACTTCGAGGGGAGAAATCAGCTTCCCAAGCGGGGTCTGTGTTGGCGGTGAGACCCCAAGCATATCCGAAAAAACGGAAGATGGTGCCCAGGTACTCTGGTGCCCAGATCTGCATTTTTAGGTTGTTTTTTTCCATAGGGCCAGTTTTTAAAGTTATACACTATGCGAGAAGGGAGAGGTACCTGGGGGGGGGGTGTAGTTCTCCTTTAAAGGTGTGATTGTTTGTTGGGAGCAATGTAGCACAAGTTTTTTTACTTCCATTGAAATCCACCTATTTCGGCCAGAGGTTGAATGAGCAGATACATGGTGTTTTTCCATGTGTGTGAAGGACAAACATCCCACTATTCAGCTTGTGTATTGCTTTCTTAGGGTAAAATAACACAATAGGAAGGCTATGGGAGGTAATAACAATGGCAGCTAAAGTAGTGCTTTCAAATAAAGACAGATAGATAAATAGATAGATGATAGATAGATGATAGATAGATGATAGATAGATAGATAGAAAGATAGATAGATAGATAGATAGATAAATTAGATTGAATAGATAGATTGATGATAGATAGATTAGATAGATAGATAGATAGATAGATAGATAGATAAATTAGATTGAATAGATAGATAGATGATAGATAGATAGATAGATAGATAGATAGATAGATAGATAGATAGATGATAGATAGATAGATAGATAAATAGATAGATAGATAGATAAATAGATAGATAGATAGATAGATGATAGATAGATAGATAGATAGATAGATAGATGATAGATAGATAGATAGATAGATAGATGATAGATAGATAGATGATAGATAGATAGATAGATAGATAGATAGAATTTATAGATAGATAGAATTTATTCCCATTCAGCCATTAAAAGGAGAAACAAACTGACGGTATGGTTGCCTTTTATATATCAACAATGGGTGGGAACTACTTTTCCCAGGATTCCTCATCAGCCATAGTAGTATAGAACAACCTGGGGTGTAGAACAGGTGTCATGTATGTGCTGGGGTTCTGCCTAATGAGTTAAACTAAGGGCAGATTCCTTCTTACACCAATGCCTCTGATACCGACTGATAAATCTCAATTAGCTTTATTAGATATGAATCGAAGTATTAAACAGATTAAAGTGATATGGAAGCCGTCGGGCCAGCTGTTCCTCCTATGATAATAAGCCCTACAGCATTTGCCTTCTGCGGGTCTCCCCACAGGCCTCTATCATCCCAGGCCCATACAAGTCCCTCCATTGACACAGTGCTTGTTAATGCCTGGGGTTAAGTGACTGGGAGTGGAGGGCCAGGGTGGGGTGGGGGGTGTCTAGGAATAAGCAGAAAACATTTATGGCCTTTTGTGGTATTAGCCATCCTAATGTGTGAGTGGGGGATTAGCGAGAGGGGGGATCCTGCTCCATTACTAGATTAGTGACTGCATAATGGAGTTTATAAATTAAACGGTGTCAGTTTTTGTACATTAAGGAGGGAGTTGGGATTTCACTAAATAAAGCTGAACTCCCCAATCCCTCCAATTATTTTTATCATTACGGACTGTCTCCGTGCAGAGGAATCCATGACATAAATGTATCTGGATCTAAAGCCGCCTAATTATTCTTACATGACAACACCAGTTTCTGCCTCTCCTCCACTCTAACCCTAATGTACTCGCTGTTCCATTAATTGTCCGGCTTGCCTATTGCAGGAATATGACTCAAGCCCTCTCTCTGCCACTTTCCACAAGGCAAATCTTCTCTTCCAAGCGGCCGACAAGGAATGATAAATCAAGTGTGAATGGAAGTCTTTTATAGTCATCAGGGCATCTCCAGTGTCACTGCCAGTACTGATTAAGGGTTTAACTGATAAACAGCTTTAAAAAAAGTAGATAAGTAGATTTAAAAAAATAATCTACTTTTATGAGCAGTGTTTGGTATTTAATTTAGCTTAAATAGGTCATATTTTGTATCTATTAGTGTTAATATCCCTTATTTGCTGTATAGAGGGCCAACCCATATGCAGATCTTTCAAGCAGAATAGCCCTACTAGCCCTACTGGCTCATACACTATTGTATCAGAATATAGGCCTTAGTATGTACGCTACAGGTTTGCTTCTGATGCAGCGACCAATTGGGATGGAACGACCACTCTCTGCTCAATATCAATAAGAATAGGATCATTTTTGTGAATTCTTGAGATCTTCAAGTGATTCAGTTGGATCTGGTACAAATGAACATTGCAGTTGGCAGTTGGCAGATAATCCTGATTTAAGAAGACAGAGGCTCCTTCCAACACACGTAAGCCGGAATAGCCAGGAGATCCCGCAAGAAACTTGCCATTCCAGGAGAAGAGAGGCACACTTAATCAAGTCTTTGGCACTGTTCTTGGCTACTTAATTTCAAAGGATAACTTAATTAGAACAATGTTCTAAATGTCCATAAGGTGGATTATGGTACTCTAAAAAAGTCTTACTAAAATAGTTATGTACTGGACACTACACATTTATTGGATTCTATGTTCTTCAGTTCCCATGAGAAGAAATACTTGCACTTGTGATGCAAGCACGTAGTGTAATTATTGATGCCGTGTTGTGCCATCTTGCTGAAGCCCATCCTGTCCATAATGAAGTCAGGCCATTCCATCTTGTTGAAGTCCATTCTGCCTATGATGGAGTCATGCTATTCCATCTTGTTAAAGAAAAAGGAAAGGTAAACTAAGTAAGCTTTATCAGAAAGGTCTATATAAATACAGCCATAAGCACTTACAGAAATGCTGCACTGAGTCCTCTATCAAAAGAAACACAGGATTTCTTGTTTCCTTTTTTATAAACATGATGTTCGGGTATCTGTCTTCCTCTTTCAGAAATATCCTTCATTACCAGGGCCGGAGTCTGCACAGTTCCTGCAAAAATCCGTGCACAAAACGAAAGGAACTCCAAGCGCTCCGGACGGAGAAGTTTCGCTAAAAGCAGGTCTTTATTGGTCCAATATTATACCAATAAAGACCTGCTTTTAGCGAAACTTCTCCGTCCGGAGCGCTTGGAGTTCCTTTCATTTTGTGCACGGATTTTTCCCCTTAGCTACGGGTTCGGGGCCCTGAGCACTCGGACCACTTCAGGACTCTGGTGAGCGTGCTTGATTTTGGTTTAATTTTCATGACTGCCGGGCTTCTGGAATTATACTGCACTTGTGGGAGGTTTGAGGTTTATACACCCGACCTCAATAACTTACTTGGTATGAGCTGTTATGTTCAACAGAAGCCTTGGAATTTTCTCTGATGTTAATATATTTTGATAAATTATAATTGCGATTTTCTAGTGTGTTGATGCACAGTTCTCTCCCCTCTCCTGCTCCCCCCTCCCATAAGAAATCCTAAAACTCACTCCATCCTCCCTTAGGAATGTGTAATCTGAGCTACCACCGGCTAGAGCTACAGCAGAGAGCTATGAAGACCAAGCTAAAATGGTAGCTGCAATCTTAAACAAACAGAGAAAGCTTCTATGGCTCTTTACTCAGGTACGCTAAAGCTTTCTGCAGAATAAATAAATATAGCGTTCTAGGTGGCACTAATGTGGCAAATCTATTGGCAGTAAAATGCCAAAATGACTTCCCTTCTTTAAAGTATGTCCTGTCCATGATGAAGTTATGCCAACCTTGTTGAAGCCCATCCTGTCCTTGTTGAAGTCATGCCATTCCATCTTGCTGGGGTCCATATTGTCCATGATGAAGTCATCCCATTCCATCTTGTTAATAAGTAGTGTGTATAATGTCTAAAGATACCTAGAACACCAGCTGATAGTCATTTTGGACCTAATTGGTCACCCACTGAGCTGTATTTACTGGTGCCTTTCTGACTGATATCTTTATTAATATGGCCATCTTAATAATATACAATAAGATCATAGATGGCTCCAGAGTTGACGTCGGCTGATGGTTGGACATGTCTGGCTGACTAATTTGATTTTCCCTTTATTTGGGCCTCTCTTCTCAAATATCAGCTCTGATGGATGCACATATTGTACGATTCTCAGACATCATTTGAATAAGCATTGGCCACCGTCGTGGCATTTTTAGAAAGCCGCGAGTCCCTTTTTTGTTTTATCCCTGCCTCAGAAATTCCACTTCATTACCCTGTTTGTTGAAGCAACTTGTATTAGTTTACACACAAAGCTGAGACGACACAGACTTCACTGAATTGATAACTTAAAGGGATGTGGGATAAAGGAGCGAGGTGATGTCCCAAAAGACCGACCAACCACAGCCAGCGAGAATCCTAATGGCTCAGCTGTTTTAATTGGCCAAAATCCATGCACCTGTACAGCGAAATTATAGTACATGTTTTTCATTTGAAACAGTTGAGTGGGTTTTTCTCTCCCTACTTCCTCCCTAATTAAGATTTTTCCACCTCCACAGATCATTGTTGAATAACTTTCTGTTTGATCTCACAATTAATGAGCAGGCAGCTCGACAATTAGTCTGTGGCTACATTTGATGGAATTAATGAGAGGTCTATGCTCCTACCAAGCAACAGATGTAGCACAGGCCTGGTGCGCGGAGCTGTAATGCTTGCACAAATCTGCCTGCCACTCCAAGGTGGCGGCTAAAAGAGATATGGGAGGAATGCGTTGTAACACCTGCCAGATCTGATAAAGGCACACGATCTGAAGGGGTTATCACCATTTATTTGCCTCCAAGTGCTAATTGCCCAACTGTGCAGTATGGTTTTTTTTTTCTTTTGTAGAATCTGACAGTCACTTAATGAAACTTTCTTAGTTCCAAGTGGGTTTCATAGACGATCTTAGTTTAGAAAGTAGGGGGGTCTTAAGGACACAATGAATGACCTACAGTATAGTACAGCATCATAAACACTGCTCTACAGGATAACACCTCTTTATACAGGTATGGGATCACTTATCCGGAAACCCGTTATCCAGAAAGCTCCGAATTACGGAAAACCTATCTCTCATAGACTCAATTTTAATCAAATAATTGGGGGCAGAACAATGCTATTGGCTTTATTTCATGTTTAAATGATTCCCTTTTCTCTGTAATAATAAAACAGTACCTGTACTTGATCCCAACTAAGATATAATTACCCCTTATTGGGGCAGAACAGCCCTATTGGGTTTATTTAATGGTTAAATGATTCCCCTTTCTCTGTAATAATAAAACAGTACCTGTACTTGATCCCAACTAAGATATAATTACCCCTTATTGGGGCAGAACAGCCCTATTGGGTTTATTTCATGGTTAAATGATTCCCTTTTCTCTGTAATAATAAAACAGTACCTGTACTTGATCCCAACTAAGATATAATTACCCCTTATTGGGGCAGAACAGTCCTATTGGGTTTATTTAATGGTTAAATGATTCCCTTTTCTCTGTAATAATAAAACAGTACCTGTACTTGATCCCAACTAAGATATAATTAATCCTTATTAGGGGCAGAACAGGCCTATTGGGTTTATTTAATGGTTAAATGATTCCCTTTTCTCTGTAGTAATAAAACAGTACCTGTACTTGATCCCAACTAAGATATAATTACCCCTTATTGGGGGCAGAACAGCCCTATTGGGTTTATTTCATGGTTAAATGATTCCCTTTTCTCTGTAATAATAAAACAGTACCTGTACTTGATCCCAACTAAGATATAATTACCCCTTATTGGGGCAGAACAGCCCTATTGGGTTTATTTCATGGTTAAATGATTCCCCTTTCTCTGTAATAATAAAACAGTACCTGTACTTGATCCCAACTAAGATATAATTACCCCTTATTGGGGCAGAACAGCCCTATTGGGTTTATTTAATGGTTAAATGATTCCCTTTTCTCTGTAATAATAAAACAGTACCTGTACTTGATCCCAACTAAGATATAATTACCCCTTATTGGGGGCAGAACAGTCCTATTGGGTTTATTTAATGGTTAAATGATTCCCTTTTCTCTGTAATAATAAAACAGTACCTGTACTTGATCCCAACTAAGATATAATTAATCCTTATTAGGGGCAGAACAGGCCTATTGGGTTTATTTAATGGTTAAATGATTCCCTTTTCTCTGTAGTAATAAAACAGTACCTGTACTTGATCCCAACTAAGATATAATTACCCCTTATTGGGGGCAGAACAGCCCTATTGGGTTTATTTCATGGTTAAATGATTCCCTTTTCTCTGTAATAATAAAACAGTACCTGTACTTGATCCCAACTAAGATATAATTACCCCTTATTGGGGGCAGAACAGCCCTATTGGGTTTATTTCATGGTTAAATGATTCCCTTTTCTCTGTAATAATAAAACAGTACCTGTACTTGATCCCAACTAAGATATAATTACCCCTTATTGGGGGTAGAACAGTCCTATTGGGTTTATTTCATGGTTAAATGATTCCCTTTTCTCTGTAATAATAAAACAGTACCTGTACTTGATCCCAACTAAGATATAATTACCCCTTATTGGGGGCAGAACAGCCCTATTGGGTTTATTTAATGGTTAAATGATTCCCTTTTCTCTGTAATAATAAAACAGTACCTGTACTTGATCCCAACTAAGATATAATTACCCCTTATTGGGGCAGAACAGCCCTATTGGGTTTATTTCATGGTTAAATGATTCCCTTTTCTCTGTAATAATAAAACAGTACCTGTACTTGATCCCAACTAAGATATAATTACCCCTTATTGGATGCAAAACAATCCTATTGGGTTTAATTAATGCTTTATTTTTAGTAGACTTATGGTATGGAGATCAAAATTACGGAAAGACCCCTTATCTGGAATATCCTTGGTCCCGAGTATTCTGGATAACAGGTCCTATACCTGTACTATGGCTTCATTTTTGTAGCAACGGTTGCAGGAAGAAAAACACCATCACCAGTTGTTTCCATCCTTCCAAAGATGTTGAGAAAAGTGCGAGAAAGGTTCAAATCCTTCGTCTACAGATTCTCACTGAATGAAATGGGAATGGTTGCAGAGCAATCTGCTTCATTTTGTGATTTACTTAAATCCCGCTTAAGCCCTAAATAGTGAGGGATCAATAGGCCGTTGGCTACTCTCCACTTTTGTGTCTTTCAAGTGCGTTATCTATAAGCTGCAACCTTATTCAGCCCTGGGGCTTCTTAAGAAGCGCTTCCGCTAATGTTTCAAGGAGGAGCGTGAATTTTACATCACTTACAGAGCAAAATGCAAAAATACAGAAAATTTTAATGCCTGGAAGTAAAAGGACCACAAAAATAATAATAAATGCCAAAAAATCTGTGTTAATGAAAATATCTAATTTTTAGAGCAAAAAGAACAAGAACAAAAAATAAGATGTTTCTTGTGTTTCTACTTAATAAGTGCAAAATTATTGTTTAAAAGAAATAAGGGGAGAAAGTAGAAGCTTTTTATACAAAATATACCCCAGAATTTGCTCTGTTTTTCTTGTAAGAGGGTCGGGGTATTCTCAGTCTCCCATACAGAGTACTAGTGATGTGGGGCTCAGTAAAAACGTATCCCACCCTGGAACCCTAACCTGCTAAACCTCAACCCACACCGCACCCAGACCCAACCGGTACCCGCAACTTTCCGCTTCTGTGTGTGCCTTAGGTTCCAAGACAGGGAAACTTCCGGAGTAGTGATGAGTAGTGATGAGCAATTTTTTTTCTCCGGGCATGGATTTGCAGCGAATTTCTGCATTTCGTCATTGGCGAATTGTTTCGAGAAACTTTCTCCATGGAAAAATTTGCCCCGAGTCAAAAAAATCATGGTTGCGTCTAATGTGGGCATCAAAAAAGTTGCACAACAAATGCATTTTGCAGATTTTTTGTACTAGTGATGAGCAAATCGACAGAATATTAGTGAAATGGCGAAAAATTTGCCAAACACGTTTGACACATTACTTTTTTGTTGCACGCATTTTTCTTATCACTCGCGTCTTTTTTTGCCAACAAGACCACACCTATTTTGACACTACCGCAACTTTATTTGACGTGCAAAAATTTTTCCATGTGAAATTTTTGCAGAAGTTTCGCAAAATAATTTGCCAATGGCGAAATGCAGAAATTCACTGTCAATCCATGCCTGCCGAAAAAATTCGCTCACTACTATCCAGGAGTAGTCTGACCTGCACCCAACCCGCAATGGTCGGGCAATTTTCAACCTGACCTAATGGTAAACCTGCGGATTGCAAATCGTACATCATTAAGGGCTGTGGCAGATGGGGAGACTAGTCACCCGTGACAAATCTCCCTTGTCGCCGGGCAACTATTCTCCCCAAAATAAAATGCCTTGAGAGGAAACTTCCGCGATTTCGAGGAAATAGCTGCGCCGCGTATGCCATCCCACCAGTGATTTACATTTTCACCGGTGGGATGGCATTTCGGGGAGATTAGTCGCCCGCGACAAGGGGGATTTGTCGCAGACGACTAATCTCCCCGTATGCCACAGCCCTAAGGGTGAAGACACACGGAGCTACTAGTAGCAGCTACTTGTCATGTCTACTAAAATAGACAGTGCTGATCATTTACTGATAAATAACGTGTGTTTTAGAAGAGGAAGTTCTCAGTATTGTCTATGGCAGGAGATTTTCTGGCGTTTAGTAGCCGTGAAAAAGTAGCTCTGTGTGTCTTCACCCTAAGATGTACCAACCTATGAACGATATTGTCCCACCATGGCTCATTATTGATATATTAACTTAGTGATCCCCAACCAGTGGTTCGTGAGCAACATGTTGCTCACCATCCCCTTGGATGTTGCTCCCAGTGGCCCAAAAGCAGGTGCCTATTTTTGAATTTTTGGTAAGGAGAAAAGTTTTGGTTGCATAAAAACCAAGTATAGTGCCAAACAGAGCCTTCTGTAGGCTGCCAGTCCACACAGGGGCTATTAAGTAGCCAATTATACCACTTATTGACACCCCCATGAATGTTTTTCATGCTTGTGTTGCTCCCCAACACTTTTTCCATTTACATGTGGCTCATGGGTATAAAAGGTTGGGGATCCCTGTATTAACTGGTTCTGATGGAACTAATCATAGTGTATGTGCGGAAGAGGAATCGGAAGCTTCATGGGCTGCCCATGCAATACAGAGAATGCTGGTGCTACATACATAAAACATAATATTTTTCCCCGAGGCTGGGCTTTTTTTTTCCCGAGGAGGTCCCTTTGCTGTAGTAGTTTGCCATCTTAATTGTATTTTAGTATGTAACAACAAAGACAGCAGAGGTACAAAGAAATCAACACAGTCCTTAATGATGTGCAAATCCAGATTTGAGTTCAGAACACAGAACATTCCCCCCCAAGGCTCGGGTGTCCTAAACAGATTTAAGCAAGGGGTCAAGGAACTTCTAGTTACACGACTAAATGCATTCCAAGCAATGGCCACTGTCCAGGAGCCCATTTACTATACAAAATTCGAATTTGTCAAAAATGTTGTATTTTTTCTACTTCAAACAATTATAAAACTCGAATGTTTGCTTTTTTTTTTCAACTGTGAATTAAAAAAATTAAAAAACTTAAAAACCTCAAATTTTTAGTATAATCCTTTTTTATCAATGGTTTAAAAAATGTCCCACTTTTTTCCACTTAATAAATATGGAATATTCTAGTTTTTGAAACCATAATTTAAATTCACAATTGTTAGTGCAAAAAGATTTGAACATTGATAAATCAGCCCCAAAGATTCCCACCACATATGTCCCAAACATGGGAAGCCACACACTTCATGAGGAGAATACATTATTAGAAAGTCCAAGAGGCCATTTCACCATGCAGAGATTAACCCCACATATGGTGGAAAATGGAACACTCTTTTTGAGAAAAATATAATATTATCAGCTTGATAAATTAAGACAAAACCCAGTTTTAAAAAAGTTTTAACATCTAGGAGGCCATATTATCTCAGAGAACCTCCACATATGGTAGTGTTCCAAGGAGAAGGCCACTCTTCTTGAAGGGAATTTGTTGATAGCTAGTGATGGTCGAAAAAATTCAGCAGGCATGGATATGCGGCACATTTCCGCATTTCGACATTGGTGGATTTTTCCACGAAACGGGGGAAAAAATTCTCTGCACGTTGCCCACGTCAAAAGAATTGTCGCGAGCGCTAAAAGAATTGTTGCGAGTGTCGAAAAGAATTGTCTCTCTCGTCATAACAATTGTCCTGTGTCTCTCATCAAAAGAATTGTTGCGCGTCAAAAGAATTGCGCGTTACATTTTCGAGTTTTTTTGCGAATCTTTTGAAAGATTCGCAAATTTTTTGGCGAAGCGAAACGGGACAGATTTGCTCATCACTATTAATAGTGTGATTATTTTAGAAAAGACCCCATTTTAAATGAGAAGACTCGGAAAACTGTTTAATCACGCAGAGATTAATCCCACATTTGGTGGACTTTAATGGAAAAAGGAACACTCTTTTTTAAAAAATATTAAATTATCAGCTTGATAAATTCCGACAAAACCCAGTTTTAACATCTAGGAGGCCATATTATTAGTGATGAGCGAATCTGTCCCGTTTCACTTCGCGGAAAAATTCGAGAATCTTTCAAAAGATTCGCGAAATGTCGAAAGACTGGCGAGACGGCGAAAATGACGCGCATCAAAAAAAAATTGTCGCCCGCAGCTATTCTTTTGTCACCCGCAGCTATTCCTTTGTCGCCCGTAGCTATTTTTTTTGTTGTGCGACAAATTTTTCTGCAACAAATTTTTTTATCCATTTCGCGAAACAATCCGCCAATGGCGAAACGCAGAAATTCGCCACGAATCCATGCCTGCCGAAACATTTCGCCCATCACTACATATTATAACAGAGAACCTCCGCATATGGTAGTGTTCGAAGAAGAAGGCCACTCTTCTTGAAGGGAATTTGTTGATAGCTAGTGATGGGTGAACAAATTAGCGAGGTATGGATTCGCAGTGAATTTCCGTGTTTCACCATTGGAGGATTTTTGGGGGGAAATGGGTGAAAAAATTTGGCACACGTCCAAAAATGGTTGCGAGCATTGTCTTGAGCGTCAAAAAGAATAGTCTCACGGCAAAAGAATTGTCTCTCTCATCATAAGAATAGTCGCGCAACATTTTCTCCGTTTCACAAATTTTTCGGCAAAGCAAAATGGGCCAGATCTGCTCATCACTATCGAGAGCTCGATTATTTTAGAAAAGACCCCATTTTAAATGAGAAGACTCAAAAAGCCATTTTATCATGCAGAGATTAACTCCACATATGGTACGGTCCATTCTAATACAAGATTTCATTCGGTATGAGGTCTGAGCACATACTTCCGATTTCTAAACGTTTTAAAGAGACCAACACACGACGGCGACGGGGGTTTCATTTGGGCATTTGGTTCCTTTGAGTTCCGTGCCCACTACGTTCCTCAGAAGAATGTTACAATCTTTCATTAGCTCTCTTGTTTTATGCCGCTCCAACAAAGCTCACTTTTTTGCTGAGAGTGACAGACTGCCTCATAAATACGCCCCATCATACTGCCTCACATTTGTCGCCCTGAGGGAAAGGACCGACCATACTCTGACCTCCTTCTGACCTTGTCAAGCTGCAGAAAGGATAGTGAGAAGCTTAGGTGTGAGAACTAGATTGTAACGTTTGTGTTGGGCTCTTGTTGTGCCGTGTGTATGAAGATGTGTGATTGTCACGCACTATAAAACGTCCCAACAAAGGTCCCTCCCTGAAACAAAGAGTCCTCTTCACCCTCTTACAAACCTGCATTTTTCTGGCCTTTGGTAGAACTTAGAAAAGATTCAGTGTCGGCTTTTTATTGCATTCTTGTGTTCCCGCTGTGTCGGAGGCAATAAAACTCAAATTCATATTTCAGAGGGCATCGCCGTGAAATGAATAAGACACAGAAGTCTTTATTTTTGCAAAGTTTTTTTTATAGTTTTAGACTTTCTCAGATTGTTCTTTATTTTTAATTAATTAAGGTTTTGTTCTGTAGCTCTCTCGCTTGGAATTTAAACAGGTACCTGTAGGGTAATACATTCCCTATGGAACCAGAGAGCGGCACCAATGGCAGCCTAATAAATTGGATGAATTATTAAGAAAAAATATATAGAATTAAAAAAAAAATCATAATTTACCATCAAAATAAATCTGCTTTGGCTTTGCAGATATATATACATATATAATGCAGCAGCTTGTATCGGTTATTGATTGCTTTATATGTTACTCTGTATGTCCAGTGTATGAAACCCACTTATTGTACAGCGCTGCGGGATATGTTGGCGCTTTATAAATAAATGTAAATAATAATAATGTAGATTGTAAGCTCTTTTGGGCAGGGCTCTCTTCACCTCTTGTATCGGTTATTGATTGCTTTATATGTTACTCTGTATGCCCAATGTATGTAACCCACTTATTGTACAGCGCTGCGGGATATGTTGGTGCTTTATAAATAAATGTTAATAATAATAATGTAGATTGTAAGCTCTTTTGGGCAGGGCTCTCTTCACCTCTTGTATCGGTTATTGATTGCTTTATATGTTACTCTGTATGCCCAATGTATGTAACCCACTTATTGTACAGCGCTGCGGGATATGTTGGCGCTTTATAAATAAATGTAAATAATAATAATGTAGATTGTAAGCTCTTTTGGGCAGGGCTCTCTTCACCTCTTGTATCGGTTATTGATTGCTTTATATGTTACTCTGTATGCCCAATGTATGAACCCACTTATTGTACAGCGCTGCGGGATATGTTGGCGCTTTATAAATAAATGTTAATAATAATAATAATAATAATGTAGATTGTAAGCTCTTTTGGGCAGGGCTCTCTTCCCCTCCTGTATCGGTTATTGATTGCTTTATATGTTACTCTGTATGTCCAGTGTATGAAACCCACTTATTGTACAGCGCTGCGGGATATGTTGGCGCTTTATAAATAAATGTTAATAATAATAATGTAGATTGTAAGCTCTTTTGGGCAGGGCTCTCTTCACCTCTTGTATCGGTTATTGATTGCTTTATATGTTACTCTGTATGCCCAATGTATGTAACCCACTTATTGTACAGCGCTGCGGGATATGTTGGCGCTTTATAAATAAATGTAAATAATAATAATGTAGATTGTAAGCTCTTTTGGGCAGGGCTCTCTTCACCTCTTGTATCGGTTATTGATTGCTTTATATGTTACTCTGTATGCCCAATGTATGAACCCACTTATTGTACAGCGCTGCGGGATATGTTGGCGCTTTATAAATAAATGTTAATAATAATAATAATAATAATGTAGATTGTAAGCTCTTTTGGGCAGGGCTCTCTTCCCCTCCTGTATCGGTTATTGATTGCTTTATATGTTACTCTGTATGTCCAATGTATGTAACCCACTTATTGTACAGCGCTGCGGAATATGTTGGCGGTTTATAAATAAATGTTAATAATAATAATAATGTAGATTGTAAGCTCTTTTGGGCAGGGCTCTCTTCACCTCTTGTATCGGTTATTGATTGCTTTATATGTTACTCTGTATGTCCAATGTAGGTAACCCACTTATTGTACAGCGCTGCGGAATATGTTGGCGCTTTATAAATAAATGTTAATAATGATAATAGCCATGCAAAAAATTTAGGACCACTGGAATAGACCAAAAAGTTGACCAAATCTGAATCATACTTGGTTATTTGTAGGGTAAACTTCCCTTTAGATGATAAAGCCGTTACTCATTTTCGAATTGAAATAGAAATTCAACATTGAACAAAAAGCACATTAATGAAATACAATAAAATCCTCCATTGAATTTACCCTTCCTTTTCCCATCATTAGTAGTGATGTGCGAATCTGTCCCATTTCCCTTCGCCGAAAAATGAGCAAATTTTTTTATACACAAAGCTATTTTTTGGACAAAAAATTGTCGCCCGTTTCACCAATAAATCCGCTAGTGGCAAAACGTGGAATCCGACACAAATCCGCAATTTAAAAAGGACGTTTCTTAAGTATATTTATAAATATTAGAAAACAGAAAAATGTTAATTTTCAATTTTGTTTAAGAGTCGAGGTTTAGGGAGAAAGAAAAGCCGTTAGGGAAGCTTGTTAAGTGAAAGCATTCAAGCTTTGATTTACTAATTGCAGTGATTTCTGCTTTGGTATTCCTGCACATTATGTCCAAAATATATGCTCAAAAATCCATGAATTTTTCTTTTTTCGGGGAAAAATCTTTTACATAGGAAGGCAGATTTAGCAAAATTCCAATTTTCATATTTTTGAGTTTCATCCAAATTTTAAAAACAAATCATTAGGGTTGAGGAGACTGCCTCATACAGATACAAATAAACAAAAGGAATTCTGGGAATGAATTCCAAAGGACTCCAAGGAAATCCCATTCCCATGGGTTTATCCTATAGGCTAAAGCTCACCCACTGGGTTTATAGCAAAAGCCGGGATAATAGCTGATCAGATTCCCAACTACAGACCGGTTTTGCCCTTCTTCGGGGCTCATCAGTGTAGCGCAGGGTTTTCTGATCAGCTTAGGGAGAGCCAGGAGTGGGGATTCACAAACAAATCATTAGGGTTCTGGGAATGAAATTCAGAAACTTAGGGACAGATTTATTAAAATGTAAGATCAGAGCTCACCACAGAAAAATTCACCCACTTTCTATCCATTCCTATGGGATTTTTAGAAAAGTATGTATCAGTGGGTGAAAGTTAGAGTTCACTAGTGATGAGTGAATCTGTTCCGTTTTGCTGAAAAATTTGCGAAAAAATTTAAAAATGGTGAAAAATAAGCAAAATGCGGCTACCTTACAACTTGTCAGGACAATCTCAACTTAGTTGATGTGGTCCCAACTTTTGTAAAGCAACCGAGATGTTTTTGATGCGTCCGTGACTTTTTTCGCACTCAAAACATTGGAGTCAGTGGGCGTTTTTTCTGAGCAGATTTTTTTTTTTACGCAAAGAATCTGCCAGTGGCGAAATGCAGAATTTCACTGTGAAAATCCCACAGAAAATAAATAGAAAGTGAGTGAGTTTTTCCTGTGGTGCGTTCTAATCTCACATTTTGATAATTCTTATTTATGAACATAAATTGATATAGAAAAACATGATCATATTAAACTCACATTCAACTCTTCATTAACTTTTGAGCTAATTTAGCTTCAATTTGGAAAATACACCTCCCATTGACTTCTACAGAAACTTGACAGTTTGGCTGTAGATGGCGATTTTTTTCAACCACATTTCTTGTACCTAATAAATCTCTAACAATTTTTTGCCCCTTAGACATATTTAATTATAGTGATAAGGCATTTAGTTTGCGAAATGTATTTGTCGCGCAATTTTTTTGTCGCCCACGCTTTTTTTTACATGACTTCGCCCTTTTTCAACGCAACCGCACCTTTTTTCGCCGCAACCAATTTGACGTGCAACAAAATTTTCCGTGGCGAATTTTCACGCAAGTTTCGGGAAAACTATTCGCCAATGCCGAAATTCGGAAATTCGCTGCAATTCCATGCCTGGCGCAAAAAAATCGCTCATCACTATTTAATTAAACTGAAAGTTATACTGGTGCTTCTTTATTAACTGCAGCATTAGATTACCATTAGGTTTTTATGTTCCTGTTTGCATTTTTTTCAGAAACATATGTTTTCCATGCTGAGAGTGCTTTCCTGCAGGGGCGGGCCGATGCGACCGGGCGCCCTAGGCAACCCGGTCGGCTATCTCGCCCCTTGCACTGCTACATCGCCCCCCCCCCGTGTATTTTAACGCGCATGCGCAGTTCGAGCGCGGGGGGGGGCACGATGCGGTGTGCGATGCGTGATACGAAGCGGCGCAACGCAAACTGTACTAGGGGTAGGCAGGAGAGGCTGCTGCCTGGCGCCCCCCAATCGTTGCGCCCTAGGCAGCTGCCTCTTCTGCCTACCCCTAGTTCCGGCCCTGCTTTCCTGTCTGCCATGAGTCAGGAGGTGGAACTTCCTCTATGAGTTTTGGGTGCCTGCCAATTAGAACTCAGCTCATATCACATCCTGTGCAACAGAGGAAGTCCCACCCTCTGCAAACAGAGCAGAAGTCATATCTACAGTTAGTATTAATGTTTGTATATATAGTTTATGTGAGTGTATAGATTGGTAAGTATAGGTTTGTGGGTGCTGGGTTTACTTGGATGGGTTGAACTTGATGGACTCTGGTCTTTTTTCAACCCTATGTAACTATGTACTATATTCTTTATCTTATCATATCACTTGGCTGTTTCTACATATACTTCAGTGGAACTGGGTTGGATCAAGTAATTGATCAAACAACTTGGTCAAGTAGGGATGTGGAAACTGACAGGATCCAGAGCAATGAAAATGGGGTTTCTGGGTAGGGGGTGGGAATCAACAAGAATCGGGAACGGTCTGTAGTGAATGGGGGGGCTGGTTTGTTAAGGAACAACGCATTTCGCAGTGATCCCTGTGACTAAACAATGAATTATTTCCCTGCGGTGCTGCCGTGATGCACTGAATGTAACAGCACTAGTGTATGCCAAGGGAAGCTGTAAATCTACTTGATTTGGAGGAGATGGGGGGGGGGCAGCCATGCACATATCTGTTACTTCTATTTTATAGATGACCAAGCTAAAAGCCAGCACTGAGCTCAGTAACAGAGATGTGTTTGCTCCCGGCTCCCGGGTAAGTGATCTGACACCAAATACTCGCAAGCAGCACCCACTATTGTGATGTAAAATGACAAGGGGGGAAAGTGGAAGTATTCCTTTCCACTGTACAGCAATCAGATCTCCCAGTGGCTCTCCCCTTACAGCAATCAGATCTAATGAATTAGTCTCACGCCTCGCTACATTGCTTTCCCCATGCGCGGCTGTGCTATTGTGGCTTCTGGGGGTTAGTCTGCCTTCTAAGTTTGCCCATAGCCTGTACAGAGAGATACTATAAAACTATGGCAGCATAGGGATTCCCCTGTACTAAGCACAATTCAGCAGGAACAGCCCCCTAAGTTTGCTCATAGCCTGTACAGAGAGATACTATAAAACTATGGCAGCATAGGGATTCCCCTGTACTAAGCACAATTCAGCAGGAACAGCCCCCTAAGTTTGCTCATAGCCTGTACAGAGAGATACTATAAAACTATGGCAGCATAGGGATTCCCCTGTACTAAGCACAATTCAGCAGCAGGAACAGCCCCCTAAGTTTGCCCATAGCCTGTACAGAGAGATACTATAAAACTATGGCAGCATAGGGATTCCCCTGTACTAAGCACAATTCAGCAGGAACAGCCCCCTAAGTTTGCTCATAGCCTGTACAGAGAGATACTATAAAACTATGGCAGCATATGGATTCCCCTGTACTAAGCACAATTCAGCAGGAACAGCCCCCTAAGTTTGCTCATAGCCTGTACAGAGAGATACCATAAAACTATGGCACATAGGGATTCCCCTGTACTAAGCACAATTCAGCAGGAACAGCCCCCTAAGTTTGATCATAGCCTGTACAGAGAGATACCATAATACTATGGCAGCATAGGGATTCCCCTGTACTAAGCACAATTCAGCAGGAACAGCCCCCTAAGTTTGCTCATAACCTGTACAGAGAGATACCATAAAACTATGGCAGCATAGGGATTCCCCTGTACTAAGCACAATTCAGCAGGAACAGCCCCCTAAGTTTGCTCATAGCCTGTACAGAGAGATACCATAAAACTATGGCACATAGGGATTCCCCTGTACTAAGCACAATTCAGCAGGAACAGCCCCCTAAGTTTGCTCATAGCCTGTACAGAGAGATACCATAAAACTATGGCAGCATATGGATTCCCCTGTACTAATACAATTCAGCAGGAACAGCCCCCTAAGTTTGCTCAAAACATAGTTTCCTTTGTTGTTGCAATTTGCATGCAGTGCAAAGAGGATTTCCCAACCTTTCATAACAGTATATTGATTGTATGTATAGACTGATTTAACCACATAGTTACATAGTTACATAGTTAGTTACATAGTTACATAGGGTTGAAAAAAGACCAGTGTCCATCAAGTTCAACCCATCCAAGTAAACCCAGCACACCTAACCCACACCTACCAATCTATACACTCACATACATAAACTATAAATACAACCACTAGTACTAACTGTAGATATTAGTATCACAATAGCCTTTGGCTCATTTGCTACGGAAGCTCTATTGGCCACTATGGCCCTATTAACAGCTGACTGGCCTAAATATACTTCTATATAACGCTAGGAAAAGCTCATGGAAATGACATAAACCCATGATACTTTGCCCAGCGGACACTACCCAACTCCCTACTTGCCCCCAGTGAGGGTTTCGGACACAGACAGCAGTTATGGGAGAGTTCCACTTGTTCACTACAACTCCCAGCATTCTCAGAATGTCAACAGCTGGATGAGGAATTTGGGAGCTGCAGTTCAACAACAGCCGCAGTGTTCCAGCGCCCTTTGTTCTGTGAGACGTGCCTTGCGTGACAATGGGCCCTTTCATTAGCAGATTTGATTTCAGCATCGGCCCAAGTTAAATGTAAAGAAAGACTGATTCTTTCCAATTCCAACAATCTCACAGCTATAAAAGGGAAACTATTATTAAACATGAAGCATTGCTTGTATACATCCAGGCAAAGGCCTCCTTGTGTCCCGGGAAGGCCACACATTGGCAGTCTCTGCTGGGGCATCTCTTTATAAGCTGGCAGGGGGGCATCAGTTCTGCACCCCCCCCGTGACCCCTATAAAAGTTAAAGCCCTTTGCTCAGGGGGCAAGTGAGTGACATGGAGGCAAGCCATGTAATTCTATAGGATACGGGGCAGGAGAATCTCAGTTTTACATTTTGCAAGAGACAAAGAGAAACAATTAAAATTACAAACAGCTCAGTCATTTCCCTACACCTTTTCCTCCCACGAGGGTAGTTTTCCAATGCCTCTCCCTCCCCTGGGTGCAATTTCAACTACACTGCTCTCCCATTTCAGTGTAATTACCCCCAATGGCAGGCCTAGAGCTGGGGGCACCCAAAAACACCCACACTTGCGCACTTGTCTCCAGCACCCCCTGCCCCCCCCCCCCCCCCCCACACCAAATCCTGCCTTCAGGCCTTCAGACTGCCCAAAACTAGGGGCAGGCAGGCAAGGGGTACATGCCCCCCCTCATTTTGGCTCTGATTGCCCCTAAACCTCTCTATTCCCTCAATAATGTTTTCCATAGAGTTCTCCTTTCCTTCCATAAATGTTCTTTCCCTACATCCTCCCATTAGTCTAATGTCTCCTATACCTTTCCTTCCCATGGCCGTAGTTTTCCCAACATCTCTCCCTCCCTTTGGTGCAATTTAAGCTACACTGCTCTCCCATTTCAGTATAATTACCCCCAATGGCAGGCCTAAAGTTGGGGGCACCCAAGACAAACACCTGCACTTGCCCACTTGTCTCCAGCACCCCCTGCCCCCCCCCCGACACCAAATCCTGGTTGCATGCTGCACCCTAGGTACATGCCTCTCCTGCCTACCTCTCGTTTTTTGCTCTGATTGCCCCTACACATCTCTATTCCCTCAATAATGTTTTCCATAGAGTTCTCCTTTCCTCCCATGAATGTTCTTTCCCTACATCCTCCCATTAGTCTAATGTCTCCTATACCTTTCCTTCCCATAGCTGTAGTTTTCCCAACATCTCTCCCTCCCTTTGGTGCAATTTAAGCTACACTGCTCTCTCCTTTCTCTCAGTAGCGGCGTAAAAATTCAGCACCGGGCCCCCCAGCAACAAAAAAAAAAATATCCGAGGGGCTCAGTTCACAGCTGCTGTTACCTGGTGCCCTGCCCACCCACTGCCGCCTTCTGCCCACCTGTTTCCCTACAATCCCCACCTGTCACTGTCCTCTGCTCCCCACAGATAACAGTTGGGATAAGGTTGGGTAGGGTCGGACTGGGCCGCCAGGACACCGGGAAATCCCTGTGGGCCCCGGCAGCCCAGACCCGACACTTGCGGTGCTCCCCCTGCCTGACCGCTTCTGCCCCGATTCTTTAAATGTACACGGTCGGGGAAGGACGTCGCGTGGGGGGGGGAGGCTATGGGCATGGGCCATATGGGCGGGCTATTGGCGCGAGCCCTGGTGGGCCCTTCACCCCCCAGTCCGACCCTGCGACTGTGGAGTCTGCTTCCTCTATAGTTATGCCACTACCCCTCAGTGTTATTGCCCCTACAACTTCATTCCCTCAATGATGTTTTTCATAGAGTTCTCCTTTTCTCCTAGTAACATGGCTTTCCCTACACCTCTCCTGCCCCTCACATCTCCTTACTGATGGTCGATAACCCAACTCCTCGTATCAGTCTAATTTTCCCTACACCTCTCACTCTATTCAGTGACATTTCCAAACCCCTCTCCCACCCCTTGGTGCAATTGTCTCCCATTTTCCTGAGATGGATAAAGAAGATGTTCATAAAGGCCATGTCCCATCATCTGTCACATCACAACAGGGCAGGACACGACACAGGGGTCACAGACGACAGGTTCTGAAGAAGAATCACATGTCAATCTTGTATCCTTGGTTGTCTCTCGGGCGCTAGGAAAATAGAGTGCAAGCTTTACAAGGCAGGATATACAAGTGCCTGAACCAATTTGTGCAAAGCTCTGCTTAAATTAATCATTGAGTTATCAATAATTCAGCAACGTGACGTCCTTATCTCACGGTGATAGGGTAGCAGGGCACCAAAATAATCCGGTCACGGTCAGTTAGTGAGACCACTCAAAGCTCCCCCCCAGGAACAGAGTCTAGTAGAGCCCAGTTATTTCCAATAACCATTTCCATTTTAGGTAGAATTGTATTCAGCCCGACCTCCCCCACTGCCCAACACTAAACCATCCGACATATGGAACAGTGTGTGAAACCTTGTAAACTCTGATGGCAAAGAAAAAAAAATCAACTTTTGTAGGTAGAATCCCCCAAAACACAGAAAACAAAAAATATACTTTGCATTTGTGCGGAAAATGAAGCTACTAATTTGCTTCATGGCTGAGATTCCAGGAAAAATGTTGGACAAGTAAAAAAAAAAGAAATAAGAAAAAATGTTTTGACCTGAGCTTGACTTCTTCTGTATTTTTTTTGTACTTATTTTAATTTCATGAAATTTGTTCGTATTCAAGCTGTGGGAAAGTATGAACTTTTGTCCTATAGAGATGTTATTAAGGGTGGTTAAATATAAATATGGAGCTTTTCATTCATCCTGGTGGTTAAAATGAGGCTATTTTACAATTATGATCTTGGATAGTATTTGATATTTTGGAGATAGAATTTTTTTATCTCATTACATCGGATTTAATAAGGTGTTTCACTGTCTACTGGCTCCTGAAGAATTAGGACTTGATAGACATCCAAACCCCTTATCTGGAAACCTGTTCATATATAGGCTTTTATATATAGTATATATATGTATATATGTACATATATATATAGGCTTGCCTGGTTTTATAGGGAGTCTATATATCCTCCCTGCAGGGTCAGTCTGGGCTGCCTGGATACCCTGCCATGCAACGTGGCAGGGATTGGAGGTGTTAGGTCTGCAACTGGGGTGGGGGGCCCTGAGGTGCCTCCCTGTGTCTGCATGTGTTTCCTCCCACCCTTCAAAACATATAAGCAGGTCAATGGGTTACTGTGGATGTGATAGGGACCTTAGATTGTAAGCTCTACAGGGGCAGGGACTGATGGGAATGTGATAGGGACCTTAGACTGTAAGCTCACTGGGGCAGGGACTGATGGGAATGTGATAGGGACCTTAGATTGTAAGCTCACTGGGGCAGGGACTGATGGGAATGTGATAGGGACCTTAGATTGTAAGCTCCACTGGGGCAGGGACTGATGGGAATGTGATAGGGACCTTAGATTGTAAGCTCCACTGGGGCAGGGACTGATGGGAATGTGATAGGGACCTTAGATTGTAAGCTCACTGGGGCAGGGGCTGATGGGAATGTGATAGGGGCCTTAGATTATAAGCTCACTGGGGCAGGGGCTGATGGGAATGTGATAGGGACCTTAGATTGTAAGCTCACTGGGGCAGGGACTGATGGGAATGTGATAGGGACCTTAGATTGTAAGATCACTGGGGCAGGGACTGATGGGAATGTGATAGGGACCTTAGATTGTAAGCTCACTGGGGCAGGGGCTGATGGGAATGTAATAGGGACCTTAGATTGTAAGCTCACTGGGACAGGGACTGATGGGAATGTGATAGGGACCTTAGATTGTAAGCTCCACTAGGGCAGGGGCTGATGGGAATGTGATAGGGACCTTAGATTATAAGCTCACTGGTGCAGGGGCTGATGGGAATGTGATAGGGACCTTAGATTGTAAGCTCACTGGGGCAGGGACTGATGGGAATGGGATAGGAACCTTAGATTGTAAGGTCCACTGGGGCAGGGACTGATGGGAATGTGATAGGGACCTTAGATTGTAAGCTCACTGGGGCAGGAACTGATGGGAATGTGATAGGGACCTTAGATTGTAAGCTCCACTGGGGCAGGGGCTGATGGGAATGTGATAGGGACCTTAGATTGTAAGCTCCACTGGGGCAGGGACTGATGGGAATGTGATAGGGACCTTAGATTGTAAGCTCCACTGGGGCAGGGACTGATGGGAATGTGATAGGGACCTTAGATTGTAAGCTCCACTGGGGCAGGGGCTGATGGGAATGTGATAGGGACCTTAGATTGTAAGCTCACTGGGGCAGGGGCTGATGGGAATGTGATAGGGACCTTAGATTGTAAGGTCCACTGGGGCAGGGACTGATGGGAATGTGATAGGGACCTTAGATTGTAAGCTCCACTGGGGCAGGGACTGATGGGAATGTGATAGGGACCTTAGATTGTAAGCTCACTGGGGTAGGGACTGATGGGAATGTGATAGGGACCTTAGATTGTAAGGTCCACTGGGGCAGGGACTGATGGGAATGTGATAGGGACCTTAGATTGTAAGCTCCACTGGGGCAGGGACTGATGGGAATGTGATAGGGACCTTAGATTGTAAGCTCACTGGGGTAGGGACTGATGGGAATGTGATAGGGACCTTAGATTGTAAGCTCACTGGGGCAGGGGCTGATGGGAATGTGATAGGGACCTTAGATTGTAAGCTCCACTGGGGCAGGGACTGATGGGAATGTGATAGGGACCTTAGATTGTAAGCTCCACTGGGGCAGGGACTGATGGGAATGTGATAGGGACCTTAGATTGTAAGCTCACTGGGGCAGGGACTGATGGGAATGTGATAGGGACCTTAGATTGTAAGCTCCACTGGGGCAGGGACTGATGGGAATGTGATAGGGACCTTAGACTGTAAGCTCCACTGGGGCAGGGACAGATATGAACACCGTATGACATTTCTGTATTTTGGAGCTTTCTGGATAACAGGTTCACAGACCACAGATCTCATACCTGTAAATCTCCATCACAGACTCCCTTTCCTTTGAAATGAATTTAGATCGAAATTTTAATATCCCCCCACTAAGTTATTAAATTACCATATTCCTATTATTTGACGGCGATTCCACCGCCAAACGGGTTAACCGCGGCTCGCAATTAATGATTCAACAAACCCGGCATTGTCTATGTGTCTAGAAATTATAGTGCATGATAAAAAAAAACACAGAGGGATGAGCAGACTACAAATTAGCCGGGTATTTTGCTATGGAAGGCAGCCTCCGAGATCTTTCTTTTTTTTTTCTCTCCAAATGCCATTCTGTCTTAGATAATTGCATAGTAAGCACCTCCATTCACAGCGCAAAATGCCCACTGGAGAAAAAAAATATGAAGACTTGGTAAAAATCTAATTGACAAGCAGAATAATAAGAATGTGCCGCGAGCTGATGGGAGGAGGGGTTACAAAATCCAGCGCTGGGGTCTCGTACATGTACGGATACACAATGGAACAATCACATAGCGGCTTTTTTTCTTTCTTTACTCAAACTCTGATAAAAACCAAAAAAAAAACTTACTGTGAATAATAAACAGGGCAGCCGCTAAGGGAAAATTGGGGAGGGGGGGGATGTGCTGGATGGAGAATGATTACTGATGGATAAGGGCTATAGGGGCCCCATCATCCCACTGTCTCCCACTAGTGATGGGCGAAATGTTTCGGCAGGCATGGATTTGCGGTGAATTTCCGCGTTTCGCAATTGGCAGATTGTTTTGCGAAACGGATGAAAAAATTTGCAGCGGAAAAATTTGCCACATATCCAAAAATTGTCGCCGGCGTCAAAAAAGAATAGTCGCGGGCGGCAAAAGAATAGCCGCGTGACAAAATAATAGCCACGGGCGACGAAACAATAGCCACACGACAAAATAATAGCCGCGGGTGACTAAATAATAGCCGCGCGACAAAATAATAGCCACGGGTGACGAAACAATAGCTGTGCGACAAAATAATAGCCGTGGGGGCTGAAATAATAGCCGCCCGACAAAATAATAGCCGCGTGACAAAATAATAGGCGCGGGGGACGAAACAATAGGCACGGGGGACGAAACAATAGCCGTGCAACAAAATAATAGCCACGGGTGACGAAACAACAGCCGCGCGACAAAATAATAGCCGCGCGACAAAATAATAGCCGCGGGCGACGAAACAATAGCCGCGCGACAAAATAATAGCTGCGGGCGACAAAATAATAGCCGCGCGACTAAATAATAGCCGCGGGCGACGAAACAATAGCCGCGCGACAAAATAATAGCCGCGGGCGACAATTTTTTTTGTCGCACGACATTTTCGCCGTTTCGCGGATCTTTTGAAAGATTCGCAAATTTTTCGGCGAAGCCGGAACAGATTCGCTCATCACTATCTCCCCCCTATTGGGGTGACTGCCTGAGGGCCCACACATTATGGGGGGACACAGAGAAGCAGGGTTAGTAGAACAGGATGGTGACATTAGGGGGCCGATTCATTAAAACATCGAGTTTGAATCCCGAATGGGAAAAATTTGGATTGGATACGATAATTTCTGAAGATTGCAAATATCATGAAAATGCTTACGAAAAAATCGTATTAGTCACGATAATATTGTATTAGTGATACGAAAGTCACAAAATTTTTGTACCGAACAATTGTAAACAGTGGCAAAACCACGAAAGCGTACGAAGAAAAAATCGGCGAAAATACGCTCAGAGCGTTTGTGTCTTAATAAATCTCCACCTAGGGCAAGATGACAAGAGCCGACATGGGCCGATTATTGCTGCCGATATGGGTCCCTTAGACAGATTCAGCAGCTTATCGGCCCATGTCGGGGAGACAATGACTGGCCCCCGACCGATATCTGGCCTGAAATCGGCCAGATATCGATCGGACAGGTTAAAAAATTTAGTCGGATCGGGGACCGCATTGGCTCATTGATGCGGTCCCCGGACCGTCTGCACCTATTACCAGCATACTTATTCAATCGTTCGGCTCCAGGGCCAAACAACCGAATTAGCCTAAATTCACCCGATATCACCCACCCGTAGGTGGGGATATCGGGAAAAGATCTGCTCGCTTTGGGACCTTGCCAAGTGAGTGGATCTTAACGTGTATGGCCACCTCTACACTTTATATCAGTGTTGACCAACCTGTGGCCCTATACAACACCCAGCAACCAGTCAGCAGAAGGGTCCCAGATCAGAATCTTGGCCTAGAAACCTTCTTGGGCTTCTGTCCATCCAGAACTACTAAATGTCCCCCCCTCCAAAAAAAACAAATTAAATTTTCTTCACATCCCTTGGCTGACATGGCACTGCACTGTGATTGGACAGAGCTGATAGGGAAGTTCAAGTTCCCATAATAAACTCCAGTGCATTTAGGCTCCGGGCAGGACAAGGCTTCGTGCAAGATGAGGAGATAGCAGGAACATATTTCTGTTGGCTGTGCTGCTGCAATGGGACTTTGGGTGGCTGAACATATAGATCTTTCTATATAATTGACTATGGTTGCCTTTTCCTATTGATCTTACTGCTTTTTATATATTTATCTTTACCATATGATGCCATTAAGTTACCAATAATGCACCCAATATCCAGCACCAGTATCCATTGTATAATGCACTATAGCTGCCAGTAGCCATTGCTCTCACTGTATAATGTAATCACCATATAACAAACTATGATGCCAGTACCCATTGCTGTCACTGTATAATGCACTATTAATGCTAGTACCTATTGCTCTCAATATATAACCCACTATGATGCCAGTACTCATTGCCCCCACTGTTTAATGCACTACAGATACCAGTACCCATTGCTCTCACTTTATAATACACTTTAAATACCAACACCCATTGCCCCCCCTGTATAATGCACTACAGATACCAATACCCATTGCTCTTACTTTAAAATACACTTTAGATACCAATACCCATTGCCCCCCCTGTATAATGCACTACAGATACCAGTACCCATTGCTCTCACTTTATAATACACTTTAGATACCAATAACCATTGTCCCCACTGTATAATGCACTATAGATGCCAGTACCCATTGCAGTAACTGTATAATGCACTATCGATGCCAGTGCCCATTGCCCTCATTGTATAATGCACTATAGATGGCAGTACCCATTGCTCTTACTGTATAATGTGCTCTAGATGCCAGTACCTATTGTTCTCCCTGTTTAATGAACTACAGATGCCAGTACCCATTGCGTTTACTGCACATTGCATATAGATGTCAGTACATTTGGCTCTCACTGTATATTGTGCTACAAACCCACTGATTCACTCTGCACTTTTATGCCTCTTATTGTGCTGCATTTTCTGTTAAAAAAATAAGACAGCCCTAACCCCACAACCACTACAGACTCAGCCCCTGAGCTAGTTGTTATAGCCAAAGCCTAGCATGTACGGTATTCACCCCAGGCTGAAGCAGCAGAGTAACTTTGCTTATGGGAATTAGGAGAGTTGCTTTTAAATGAAGAAAGACTAATCCAGGGCAAGCAACATGTCCCTATCCACGTGAATGCATAAACACATATCCTGTACATTTTCCTGTACTTTACTGCTTATTTAATAAACAAAACTTATAAATATTTTAGCTTAATATCCTCAAAAAGAAACAGGCCTGGACCATGGCAAGAGCAGAGCTTCTTTAGATGGATGCAGGGAATCTAAGCAACATAAAGTCAGTAATTAGGCCATTAAACACAAGCCTTACTAATGGCAGAATGGCCAGCGGAATCCCGTCCCTGCAAGGCGTAAGAGCTTAAGAGGAAAGTCTATCCTGCAGATGGGAAAATGATAGGCGTGGGGCGAGCACGGACAGAAGGCAAAGCCCCGGAACCCTACTCACATTCCCCAGGCATGCTGTTGGATCAACAGGAATTAGGCTTATTAGTACCTATGGGAGCATTCCTTTTATAGGCCATTGATTTGGGATCCATTTTCCAGCTGATCGGGGGCTTAGATACCTTTTCCTGCCTTGGAGACTTAAGGGCTTTAATCTCCTCTCTTTAAGACAAGAGCAGAATAAAAACACACACACAATACAGAAGAGAGTGGTAACCGGCGACTTTCCCATATCCCAGAGGCTTTGTGGTGTCAGTGATACAAGGAAACCATGGCAGATTGCCTGGTCCAGTGAGCATCAGTATATCATTGTATCTACGGGGTCTTTACATGGCAGGAATGGGAATATTAAATGTCTAAGAAGGATAGAATGAGCTTATATTACCTATAGAAAAATGTACGGTCTGGGTCCTGATTTGCAGTATTATCAGTGAATATAAACACATCATAAATGTTCTTAAAGTTGCCCAAAAGCTATTAAATATATTTCGTAGCTTTCTGGATAATGGGTTTCTGGAGAACTGATCTCATACCTATTTTGTCATGAAGTCAAATAAGAACTTTCATACAACTACTGTAAAGTTGTACATGTGTTTAGGTGCCACCCTAGGCCCAGGGCCCCCTATAAATAAATTTATTATATAGGCACCCGAGGGCCACCCCTCTTAAGCAGGAGGTGCCTATATATAAATATGGCCCTAGTGGTACAGACTACCCAGAGCAGCACCAATCATTAGGCACTTGGTAAAGATCCATGTTGCCATGTTTTTACCCATAATGCAGCATTTTTCTCATAACTCCAGTGTCATTAGGGGCTCAAGTGGGAGATGCAAACTGGACCTAATTGCTCTGAAAAGTCACCTTCAAAATGACGTCTGCATGGGATTCTGTAGGCCCAAGTACAATGCGCCTATTGAGGGAACCTTGGAGCTACCACCACCTTCTTGGTGTAGAGAGAGCAGCTATAAAGGAAAACTATACCCCCAGAATGATTACGTAACCGACAGATAGTTTATATTTTATTACATGGTCTATTAAAGAATCTCGCCAAACTGGAATATATATTAGTAAATATTGCACTTTTACCCTTGAGCAGAGTTTACATATGAGCCATTGATGCGATATAGTTTTATAGAGACCTACATTGTTTGGGGGTATAGTTTCCCTTGAAGGAAAACCTAATTGATTGGGTTGAGTTTTAGTTGGGCGAGTATTTGTATTCCCTTCTAACGCTGTCAGTTTTGTAGCCTGATTTGCAGCCTGAGAACTCCCATTTGGGTGCCTGGGAGACAATATGACTTGCCTAAGGTCATAGGGTGCTGTCACGGGAACGAAACCGGTGTAAGCTTCTCAGCTCAGCAGCCAGGGTGCTCGCCAGCTGGGCCTCTCTCCTTACAATATGTGCTGGAAATATCTAATCAATATGATCCCTATAGATCCTGCATAATCATTTCCACTTCCACTAAAGCCACTCGCTGTAATAGATAAGGAATAATAATCACTGCTGTATGTAGCCCAGTAATACTCTATACTTACACTTCTACATATTCTATTCTTGAATCATTATTTATTTATACATTGTGCGCTATAGAATATTATACAGGTATGGGAACCGTTATCCGGAAACCCATTATCCAGAAAGTTCCAAATTACGAGAAGGAGGTGTCCCATAGACTCCATTTTAATCAAGTAATTCACATTTTTAAAATTGATTTTCTTTATCTCTGTAGTAATAAATAGTCATGGGCGGAATGTTTCGCCAGGCATGGATTCTCAGCAGATTTCCACGTTTCGCCATTGGCGGATTGTTTCGCAAAACGGATGAAAAAATTTGCCGCATGTCCAAAAATTGTCGCAAGAATAGTCGCGCGGCCAAAAATTGTCGCAAGAATAGTCGCGGGCATCAAAAGAATAGTCACGCAGCCAATATTGTCACAAGAATAGTCGCGCACCCAAAAATTGTTGCAAGAATAGTCGCGGGCATCAAAAGAATAGTCACGCGCCCAATATTGTCGCAAGAATAGTCGCGCACCCAAAAATTGTTGCAAGAATAGTCGCGGGCATCAAAAGAATAGTCACGCGCCCAATATTGTCGCAAGAATAGTCGCGCACCCAAAAATTGTTGCAAGAATAGTCGCGGGCATCAAAAGAATAGTCACGCGCCCAATATTGTCTCAAGAATAGTCGCGGGCATCAAAAGAATAGTCACGCGCCCAATATTGTCGCAAGAATAGTCGCGGGCATCAAAAGAATAGTTGCACGCCCAATATTGTCTCAAGAATAGTCGCGGGCATCAAAAGAATAGTCACGCGCCCAATATTGTCGCAAGAATAGTCGCGGGCATCAAAAGAATAGTTGCACGCCCAATATTGTCTCAAGAATAGTCGCGGGCATCAAAAGAATAGTCACACGCCCAATATTGTCTCAAGAATAGTCGCGGGCATCAAAAGAATAGTCACGTGCCCAATATTGTCGCAAGAATAGTCGCGGCCATCAAAAGAATAGTCACGCGGCCAATATTGTCGCAAGAATAGTCGCGGGCATCAAAAGAATAGTCGCGTGTCAAAAGAATAGTCAGCAACAATTTTCTTTCCCGCGCAACATTTTCGCCATTTCGCTAATCTTTTGAAAGATTTGCAAATTTATTGGCAAAGCGAAACGGGACAGATTCGCTCATCACTAGTAATAAATAATAAAACTGATAAATAAATAATAAAAAAGTATAAAACTGTACCTTGCACTTAATCCCAAGATATAATTAAGCTTTACTGGAGGCAAAATAAACTATTAGGTTTATTTAATGTTTACCGTATATACAAACCTTTAAAAACGTATTGACTCGAGTATAAGCCATGGGTGGGAAATGCAGCAGCTACTGCTAAGTTTTAATAATCAAAATAAATACCAATAAAATTACATTAATTGAGGCATCTGTAAGTGGAGAAGAGGGTCAACAAAAACAATATGAGTTCTACCCCACGCTCATTGCACATTGGCAAACTGGCGGCAGACCCAGTCCCGGAGGGATATAAGGGGAAATAAGTATTGCTAGTGGGAGCCTAGGCCAGGGCACTGGAGGGTCTGGTTGCGGGGGGCCTAATTTGCACACAAAGGACAGAGGGGGCTAGTCTGGAGGGACCCATGGCACCCGACTCGAGTATAAGCCGAGGGTGACTTTTTTCAGCACATTTTGGATGCTGAAAAACTAGGCTTATACTCGAGTATATACAGTAATTACATTTTTAGTATACTTAAGGTATGGAGATCTAAATTACGGAAAGACCCCTTATCTGAAAAACCCAGATCCCAAGGAACCTGGATAACAGGTCTTATACTTGTACTACATAAGACAGACATTGTCCAGCTATCACCAGTTATGAGTGAATATGTCCCGTTTTGCTTTACTGAAACATTCGCAAAACTGCTGAAAAAATTCACGAAATGGTGAAAAATTCACAAAATGTAGCTACTGCACAGTGCGCAACATTTTTGATGCAACTGCAGCATTTTATGAAGCAAGCATATTTTTGATGTGACTTATTTAATGCAACCGCAACTTTTTTCTCACTCTGCAAAATTTTGGGGCACCGAATTGCCACAATTCAGTGCCCCAAAAATTTGCAGAGTGAGAAAAAAGTTGCGGGCAAGGATTCCACCAGGTGAATTTCCGCATTTCACCATTTTTTTTTTTTGCAAAACTGCCACCACGGCCACTGTCGCCTGGTGGAATCCTTGCCTGGTGGAAAAATTAGCTCATAACTAGTGACAAGCAAATCTGTCCCATTTCGTTTCGTCAAAAAATTCACAAATCTTTGAAAATGACCTGCAGCAAAAAAATTCACAGTGAATTTGTGCCCGTTTTGTCAAAAATCCGCCAATGGCGCTCATCACTACCTATCACCCTTGTATTTAATGCCAGTGGCACGGGCACCTAAATGACAGTTGAATATGAACGTACCGGGGGCATTTCTCCACAAACGACCCCACCAAACCCTCTATGACTATTTTATAATTCCTCTAATGAGAGCAGACAATCGGTAAGGATCGATGGAAGATTATTTCATTAACCTAGCGTGCCAGTCAGCACGCTATATAAGCCATTATAGTCAGGCCATTAATATGCAATTGAGTCCTGGCAGGTGTTTGAGGAGCCCATAACTCAGCAGCACTTAATATCAGATACAGGAGGGCGAAACTAAGCAGGAAGCAGCAATAAGAGCAGCAAGAACAATCATTTCCAAAGAGAGAAGGAAATAAAGCAGCCCTGCTCCTATTGGGAGTTGCTGTATTCGGCCGATGGACGCTAAGGAAGGAATAATATTGTTCATTAAGTTGCACTGGAAAATATGATGGCGATAGCCTCAACCTCCAAACCTTCTGCCCCCCATTCCATTTGCTATTCCTCCTGCCCGCGATGCAGGAAACGGCCCTTGGAACGCTGACAAATGCATTGGGTGACAAGCCAAACACACCTCTATATCAGACACATTTCACTCAAGCGCCTCGGAGCACAGGCCAGGAACCCATTAGGTGCGCTAGCGCTGGAATTTATGAACACCCTTTTAAGATGCTTCTTAATGACAGTTATGGAAATTGAACTAAAAGATATTTCGACTATAAAAAAGAAAGGGCTGCGGGCATCCAACCAGTCCAGTTCCAAGAAGTAAACTTGCAAATGGTCGTGCATTTGTGACTTTGTCAGGGCCAGGGTTGCTAAATAGCCCCTCTGGCATTTGCCAGAACCCACAAATTGTGAGTCCGGGCCTGCTGATGGACTCCCTGAGGTGTATCCGTTGGAACCCATTAGGTACCTAGAAGAGGTGGCAGTACTGTACTTTTAAATACCAAGTTTCTCAATCTTTTCCACCAATAACAGTGTTATAACTAGTATGTGGCAGATCACAGTTCCATCTAGTGCTGGAAAGGGGAAAGGTCGCCAAGCGAGCGGATCTACTCCCGATATCGGGGAAAATGTAGGCTAATTCGAATTATAATGGCAGCAATGGGGCAGTCAGATTGGGGACAGCATCAACGAGCCGATGCGGTCCCTGATCTGACTAAATCTTTTAACCTGCCCGATCAATATCTGGCCAATTTCAGGCCCCATGTCGGTCGGGCAGGTTCCTGCCCCTACACAGGCCGATAAGCTGCAAAATCGGTCCAAGGGACTGATATCGGCAGTTACAATGGGCCCTTGTATGGCCACCTTTAGACCATGTTAGCCCTGTTAAGGTAGCTTGCTTCATCAAGGTGATACAATCTCAGGATCAGCACAAACTTTATTAGATGATTCTGTTGCTACAAGCCCACTGGAGAACACCATAGATCAGAGGTTCAACTCCACAATGGAGTTCAAACCTCTGGAGCCGGCCCACTTATTCCATAAATTGCTTTATCAACCATTCCACCATAGTTTCAACTCCAAATAGAAGTATCCCCCCAAAGAAGAACAAATACATATTCTCATCAACTCTCACCCTAATTGCCCTTTAATCTGATACCAATCGCAGGGGGGCAGCTCAATAGTTTGGAAGCCATTGATATATATATATATTTCCTAGCTTTGCCAGACACATTCCCTCTATAACTAGTTACACTAGTTATATACATTACTAAGTGGGGTCTGAAAAACAAAAAAGGGGATTACATTTTACAAATCTATCTATCGATCTAACATCTATCTATCTATCTATCTATCATCTATCTATCTATCATCTATCTATCTATCTATCTATCTATCTATCTATCTATCTATCTATCTATCTAACTAACATCTATCTATCTATCTATCTATCATCTATCTATCTATCTATCTAACTAACATCTATCTATCTATCATCTATCTATCTATCTATCTATCTAACATCTATCTATCTATTTATCTATCTATCATCTATCTATCTATCTATCTATCTATCTATCTATCTATCTAACTAACATCTATCTATCTATCTATCATCTATCATCTATCTATCTATCTATCTATCTATCTATCTATCTATCTAACATCTATCTATCTATCTATCTATCTATCTATCTATCTATCTATCTATCTAACTAACATCTATCTATCTATCTATCATCTATCTATCTATCTATCTATCTATCTAACATCTATCTATCTATTTATCTATCTATCATCTATCTATCTATCTATCTATCTATCTATCTATCTATCTATCTAACTAACATCTATCTATCTATCTATCTATCTATCATCTATCTATCTATCTATCATCTATCTAACTAACATCTATCTATCTATCTAACATCTATCTATCTATCGATCTAACATCTATCTATCTATCTATCTATCTATCTATCTATCTATCTATCTATCATCTATCTATCATCTATCTATCTAACATCTATCTATCTAACTAACATCTATCTATCTATCTATCTATCTATCTATCTATCTAACATCTATCTATCTATCTATCTATCTATCTATCTATCAATCATCTATCTAACTAACATCTATCTATCTATCTATCTATCATCTATCTATCTATCTATCAATCATCTATCTAACTAACATCTATCTATCTATCTAACATCTATCTATGTATCATCTATCTATCTATCTATCTATCTAACATCTATCTATCTATCTATCTATCAATCATCTATCTAACTAACATCTATCTATCTATCTATCTATCTATCTATCTATGTATCATCTATCTATCTATCTATCTATCTATCTATCAATCATCTAACTAACATCTATCTATCTATCTATCTAATATCTATCTATCTATCATCTATCTATCTATCTATCTATCTATCTATCTATCTATCAGCTATCTATCTATCTATCTATCTATCTATCAGCTATCTATTTAACTAACATCTATCTATCTATCTATCTATCTATCTATCTATCTATCTATCTATCTATCTACAGGTATCTATCTATCTATCTATCTATCATCTATGTAACATCTATCTGTCTTTCTGTCTGTCTATCTATGTAATTCATTTTGGCCGGAGGAAGGCATTTGTACTTGAGCCAAATCTCCCTTGCCCTTATATTGGCACCAGGGAAGCATTCATGGAAGGGCAACAGACAAGACTCTTAAAAATATTATTTCCAGAGCTGACCCCTCCCTAAAAATGTTGTTGGAAGCAGATGTTCCATCAGTTCTAGAAATGTTATTATATTAGAGACAAATGACAGAGAAAAGACAGAGAGAATTGCCAGATGTCTGTAATGATGATTTCATGCAATCACTTGTGTGAAATGGAAAGGATTTGGGGATTTAAGACTTGATTAAGTCGGCACCTGTACAGCTATTTGGGAGAAAAAAAGCAAATCACAGCGAGTGAAAAGATGGCGCATTGGTGGGGGCTTGTGACAGACGTAAGGTGGCCGCGCTGACCTCTGAAATCATCTTACACCAATTTCCATGTTAGGCCAGTTGACCGGAGAGACCTGGCGTGACGTCCGCTTTCACCGTTTAGTGGTTTGTTCTTCCCTGTAAAAGCCTCCGCATGCGACCTAACAGGACACCACCCTCCCCTATCAATGAGCGATGACAGGCAGCTGACACTTGCTTTGTGTGTGCCGGGGCGGCCTTCCATAAGTGTTCCATGACCCCGCCGCTTCCTCTCAATTTCCCATTGTCTGCTTTCTGTCTTGATTGAATGCAGTGGAAAAGACGAAGAGAGACAGAGAGCGAGAGAGAGGGTACGAGGGGACAAGCAATCCCACCATGGACTGCTGCACATACAAGATATTCCTAATGAAGCTACTTCTATTGAGCTCCACAGATCATTTATGAGATAAGTACTAGTGAGAGAGAGAGGCATTTAGCTTGGCACTCCCTGGAGCCTACAGGAACCTACAAGTCTCTTTCATCCCTAACGCCCTGATATAATCTGTGCTCCAAGGCCAACGTTAGCCTTCAGTATCTAAAGGTCAATATCTGAGCCCATACACAACATGCACGTACTACCTTCTATATTCTTCCTATAGTCTCTATTACACTCAATTATTCATTTGTTTTATATATATATATATTAATCAGTTTTATTTCTCTTTTCACAAGGCAATACTATAGCTTGCAGTCAGATCATTGGGATGTTAGGTTGGAGCAACCTGTAGCTTGAGTTTTAGATTGTTTAGAAGGCTAAAGGTCCCCATACACGGGCCGATTCTAGCTGCCCCAGGGCCAAACGATCAAATTAGCCTGGATTCTCCCAATATTGCCCACCCATAGGTATTGGGATATTGGGAGAAGATCCACTCTCTTGGCTACATCACCAAGCGAGCGAATCTGAAGGTGTATGGGGACCTTAAGTCAACAAATACTCAATAATGACATTCAAACTGGCAATGTAATTCAGCATTTGATGAGATAGGGCAGGGCTGTCCAAGAGCTTCCATGATTTGGGGCAAGGATCCGCTACTTTACTTTACAAGGAGGTGTTTTTTTTAAATATCATCATAAAGGAGGTCTTAGAGCTCTTGGCCATGCTGGAGACCATGAAAGACACTTGGAAAACCTTATACACACAGCAGGCCTGCAGTTGGAAAGCTATGCTAGAGTAAAACAATGATTGGATAATAAAATCAGTCATGGCATATGAATGTTCATAAGGCTAAAGCAGCTTGGGCAACACAGAGCATGCTTAGAAAAATAGGCCAAAAAAAGTCATTTATGGCATTAGACACAAGACTATAGCAACCTATGACAAGAAAGAGCATTAAGTGAAATCAAGCACTTCCTACAACCATGAATCAGCTAAGGGTTAATGATACTTGTCTGGGCCAGCAAATAGCTAATCTGGACATTAGAACCTCATTTATACACTGGGTACCCCTGGAACTATAGCAGGGTGACTGTTACCCCAATGTTTCTATATATCTGTAACCTTGTTATGGGCTAAGGGGGCCCAGCCTGAAGGCCAGTTAGGGGGGGATTTGGGGTGAGTGCTTATTTGTGCCCTGGGTACCCCTGGAACTATAGCAGGGTGACTGTTACCCTAATGTTTTTATATATCTGTAAACTTTTTATGAGGTCTCACCTACAGTATCCATCGTACCTGACTGAATCCATTAATGCTTATTCTCACTTTCAGTAATGAAGCCAATTAGTGAAGGGTGTAATTAGCTAAACATTGCCCTCAATCCTAGCCTTAGGGGGTTGGTATAGGTTTCCTTGTGTACTAATCTAGGGTGTGTCTGTATAACTGAACACCTCAGGCTTCTATATAGCCTCAATAGCTTTACTTTAGAGTGAATTACAATTTTTTGTTTTGGGTTTCTGCAGTAACACACAAAATAAAATGTTGATTAAAGAATGCAAACTGGGGTGAACCCTCTCCATTTGGTCTGTGTAAATGACTTCCACATCCGATCAGGTCAGAAAGGCAAACGGTGATTGGCCAATCTGCTAGCATGCATCCTGTATGTGCTAATTGTATCCCAGTGCAACCCAATGTCACTTTCTCTCCATGCACATGTAGGCAGGTTATTCCACATCTATGAGAAGTCCCAAGTGTCATGGCCAGAAAGTGCCAACTCTATTATAAGCAACTCTAGTGAAGCCTGGGTGGAGAGGGGGCACAGTTTTATTTAATCTACAGACTACTAAATTGCTGAACTATAATATGAATAAAGAAGTAGCAAGAAGTGATGAACATATAGGATGTGCTATATCCATAATTACAATATGTGGGTAATACTAGCAGGTTTTTACATATTAGAACAGAGAAACACTTTAGAAATATGGAAATATATTAGAGAAGTGTGATGATATTCAGTGAATATAAAGGGAAGAGGTAAGTTGGATCCATAACTAAAGCACACAACTCCTATGGTTCTTTGGCCTACTGACATTATGCTTGCTCTTATAGTCAGTGTATATCTAGAATACCAGCCATAAAGCAAAGCACTGTTTTAGTTAATAAGTTCATTCATTTAATTTTAGTAATAAATTAATAAATGAAGCTGGCCTTGGGGCACGAAACGCGTAGACACTGGACATGCTGAACTGATAAATGTAATTTTCAATAGACATTTTGAAGTCCTTGACTGCCCAGATCCCCTATACTCTATACTCTATATTGGTGTCCTGTGCCCCTTTTCTTTGTGATGTATTGTAAGCTCTTTTGGGCAGGGCCCTCTTCACCTCTTGTATCGGTTACTGATTGCTTTATATGTTACTCTGTATGTCCAATGTATGTAACCCACTTATTGTACAGCACTGCGGAATATGTTGGCGCTTTATAAATAAATGTTAATAATAATAATAATAATGTAGAGTGTAAGCTCTTTTGGGCAGGGCTCTCTTCCCCTCTTGTATCGGTTATTGATTGC
Organism: Xenopus tropicalis; assembly: GCF_000004195.4. NCBI lineage: Eukaryota > Metazoa > Chordata > Amphibia > Anura > Pipidae > Xenopus > Xenopus tropicalis. The sequence goes on along the minus strand of NC_030684.2, from coordinate 128,628,122 downwards.
TTTATATGTTACTCTGTATGTCCAATGTATGTAACCCACTTATTGTACAGCGCTGCGGAATATGTTGGCACTTTATAAATAAATGCTAATGTAATGTAATGTATGACATAGAATGTACTGAGCTTCTTCATAACTGAGCCATAAAAAAATGAGTGAAATCAGTACAATTATATAAAAAGGCATGGGTAAATGTCACGCTACATGGTCGGCAGCACTGGCGCTTTACCCCTAACAAAGACAATAATCTCATTCGATTGCAACTCAACAGAACGTTTAGATTGTGTGGCGGGTAGGTTAGTGCCAGGTTTCTGGTTGCATCAAATGCTTTGCTGTGCCAAATACTGGGCCCCATAAGCTGGTTTCAATGACTCCCTCTGCATTCTGAGCCGGTGTATATATTTATTTTTGGGTCACGTTACTTCTCCCACCATATTTCTGAAAGGATCCCACAAGGGACTCACCTACGAGAAATGTAAAACCCATAACCCCCAAAGAGAGAGAAAAAGAACTATTCACATCAAACCGAAACTGAGACGCAGAACCCGCTAGCAATCACCTACTTGGCTAATCACAATCTAAACTGTTGCCCTGTGTTAGTTCATAGGGAGGTCCATTAGGAACGGCACGTAGAACCATTTCCAGTAATTTATTAACGATCATCAGGGTGGTCCCCTTGGTGGAAAAAATATAAATGAATGTACAACTGACCTACTGGGACCCTTTTCTTGTTGGTGATCTTTAAAATGTCTTTCTGTTTAATTTGTTGCACATTTTTTTCTATTTATTGAATATTTATAAAAAAAAAACATTAATTCTTTTTTCTTATTTTTCACATTGTGCATGTTTAATCCTATACAGCAGTATTTCATATTTCGGACACACGTTTTTTTCCACAGCTGTTCCCTTGCCAAAAGCCAGCATTAACCATTATATCATTTTCTCTTTCATATTGCTTGAACTGCTAGAAAAGGTTTATGGAACGTTCGCTCTGAAACGGTGTGAAAATTTACTAATAAAGATTATTCGAGTGGCCGAGTTTTTGATATTTAACAGCCCATTTTTCTGGAAATTTCCATTCGCTACTTGAATGAGTCACTGTTATACCTCCCAGTGGTTTTGTCTCAGGCAGGACAGTCTCAAATGGTGGGCTCCAGGTGGGGTAGAGCTAATCAGAATGTACTATGTACATCAGAAATGTCCATCCTGCAGCCCTCATGTTAATTTTATTACCTTAAGTACAAACCCCAGGCTCTTACTTTATAAAACAATACCCATTATTATTATTATTATTAACATTTATTTATGCCTGGTTAATATTATTATTATTATTATTATTATTATTAATAATAACGTTTATTTATAAGGCACCAACATATCCCGCAGCGCTGTACAATAAGTGGGTTACATACATTGGACATACAGAGTAACATATAAAGCAATCAATAACCGATACAAGAGGGGAAGAGAGCCCTGCCCAAAAGAGCTTACAATCTACATTATTATTATTATTATTATTATTAACATTTATTTATAAAGCACCAACATATCCCGCAGCGCTGTACAATAAGTGGGTTCATACATTGGGCATACAGAGTAACATATAAAGCAATCAATAACCAATACAAGAGGGGAAGAGAGCCCTGCCCAAAAGAGCTTACAATCTACATTATTATTATTATTATTATTATTAACATTTATTTATAAAGCACCAACATATCCCGCAGCGCTGTACAATAAGTGGGTTCATACATTGGGCATACAGAGTAACATATAAAGCAATCAATAACCAATACAAGAGGGGAAGAGAGCCCTGCCCAAAAGAGCTTACAATCTACATTATTATTATTAACATTTATTTATAAAGCGCCAACATATTCCGCAGCGCTGTACAATAAGTGGGTTCATACATTGGACATACAGAGTAACATATAAAGCAATCAATAACCAATACAAGAGGTGAAGAGAGCCCTGCCCAAAAGAGCTTACAATCTACATTATTATTATTAACATTTATTTATAAAGCGCCAACATATTCCGCAGCGCTGTACAATAAGTGGGTTCATACATTGGACATACAGAGTAACATATAAAGCAATCAGTAACCGATACAAGAGGTGAAGGGAGCCCTGCCCAAAAGAGCTTACAATCTACATTATTATTATTAACATTTATTTATAAAGCGCCAACATATCCCGCAGCGCTGTACAATAAGTGGGTTACATACATTGGGCATACAGAGTAACATATAAAGCAATCAATAACCGATACAAGAGGTGAAGATTTGCAGCGAATTTCCGCATTTCGCCAAACGGCGAATTGTTTAGAGAAACTTCCGTAAAAATTTGCTGCTGCAAAATTCAGACGCAGTCATGGCAAATCGGGGCGCAGTCGCATCAAAATGGAAATGGTCGCATCAAAACAAGGCGCGGCCGCATAAAAAAAGGTCACGTCAAAAAAGTGCGGGCGACAAAATAAATAGACACGGGCGACAAAAATGGACGCAGGCGACAAAAAAAATCGTGCGACAGATTTTGGAAATTTTTCGCAGTTTCGCGAGTTTTCTTGCGTTTTTTTTATTGTAAAGTGAAACAGGACAGATTCGCTCATCACTACTCATTGGTACTTCAGCCTTTTTGTGTCGTTGCTCCATTCCTGAGCTCAACGTCACAGCTTCAGAGGCAATGGAAGAAGGCACATCAGAGTCTGACACAGGTATGTAATGAGAGCTAAAGGGGGAAAGGGTTTAGTTTTAGAAAGAAAGGATTGCTCTTGAATAATTTTAAAGTTAAATATGACAGTATCATTATAAAGGGTTCTTACTGGTATGTGAACACCAAAGAGCCACCAAAGCATCTTCAGTACAAGTACCTTTGAACCATTCTTCTATCAGCAATTCCATCAGATCATGTTTCGTTCATGGGGAGATAGAATACTGCCACAGGCAAAGCCCCCGTGCCCTTTTTTTATGTGACCATGCCCAATTTTTCCAATCACGAAATGTGGAAATTCTCTGCAAATCCATGCCTGGCGAAAAAATTCGCTCATCGCTAACAATGAAGCCTTAATGAATGCAAAACTTTTGTACTCGTTGCGACAAATACGATTTTGTCGCGTAAAATGAAGGAACAAAACGCAGAAAATACGCACAGTACGAAAACTTGGAAAAAATACACATTTTTTGTATTCAGAAACAATCGGACTTTGATAAATGTGCCCCAAAATGTCATCTCCCAAGTTTTTCATTTTTATTGGCATTTACCTTCTCGTTGAAATACTTCCGTGTAGTTGAGCATTTTGATAAACAAGGGATCATTGACAGTCATTTTGAAGGGATTCGTCCTTGGAAATTACGCTCAACTGGCGACTATGACCTATGACTGTCAGAATAATGATACGTGTTCCCTGCAGTTACAGTCAGTGGCGCTGAGAACTTGCAATTGTGACTCATTTGGTTAAAAACAACATGAAATGAAACGGAGTTGAAACGCCCGACCCACCTGGGGTGGAAATGGCTGAGTGTGTGGGAGAGACGCCCATTCATTTCCACTGAATAATAGGATTTCATAAAGGAAACGTTCCGTAAGGGGAGCAGAGTTCACACCTCCATCTTCAGCAATAATAAGTCTGGATTTCGTTTATGGCTATTTAAAAATAATTATTAGGTGCCCAAATAACGTAATGGCAGCAGGTATTATCGCCTAGAGCGCTCGGAGCGCTGGATCTGCACGGAACAACGCGCCCTGTATTTTCATGGCCGCAGACCCCGATATTTAAAAAAAAATATATTAAATCGGAGAATTAATTAAAAAATGTATTCTGTTTTACAAAAATACCTTTTTATTCATGAACCCTTTTTATATAAGGATTGGTTAATATAAGTGCAATTCTTCCACTCTGAAATATTTTCATTTGTTTAATTAAATAAGGGCATGTTAGCATTCAGGGCAGGCACTTCCTTACTCACATTCGCTTTTACGCTTAACGTTCTAACTCTCTCTCGGAAACCGGGAAAAAAAACCTGGAGAATAGTGATGGGCGAATCTGTCCCGTTTTTGCTTGGCTGAAAAATTTGCGAATCTTTCAAAAGATTTGTGAAATAGTGGAAATGTTGCATGTCAAAAAATATTAAAAATTTTTTAAGTTTGTGACAATTTTTGTTTGACGCGGGTGACAGTTTTTTGACACGGGCAAAAATTTTTGATGCGGGTGACAATTTTTTCACAAAATGACAACTTTTTTTGACACGGGGCATTTTTTTTTTACGCACACAACAATTTTTTTTGACACAGGTGACATTTTTTTTACTCGGGAGACAATTTTTTCACGAAACAGCAACTTTTTTTGTCATTTTTTATTACGCGTGTGACAATTTTTTTGACACGAGCGACAATTTTTTGACACAGGACATTTTTTGGGGGACAATTTTTTTGATGTGGGCAACAAAATTTTTTTTTTTTGTGCGACAATTTTTTTTGACACGGGCGACATTTATTTTACTCGGGAGACAATTTTTTCATGGAACAGCAACTTTTTTTTGCGCGTGTCTTTTTTTTTTTACGCATGTGACAATTTTTTTTGACACAGGCGACAATTTTTTGACACGGTATTTTTTTTTGCACACAACAATTTTTTTTGACACAGGCAACAATTTATTGACGCGGATGCCAATTTTTTTGCGAAGCAACAACTTTTTTTTGACGCACGCCATTTTTTTTTACACATTTTTACACATTTTTTTTACGTGTGCAACAATTTTTTTGATGCAGGCAACACATTTTTGACGCGCAGCATTTTTTTTACGTGTGCGACAATTTTTTTGCCGTAGCAACAATTTTTTACACACGTGAGTTTTGTTCCCCATTTCTCAAAAAAATCCACCAAAGTTGAAAGAGGAAATTCACAGCAAATTCACGCGTGGCAAATTATTTCACCCATCACTACTGGACAACACGGCTGGGGAGTTTAATTACTGCTAATACTGATAAAGTGGATCGTTCAGAAGGAAAGATTTTATAGGACACATCATTATTCCATACGTGGGGGCCAATTTATTAAAATTTGAATTTTTAAAATTCTTTTCAATTTGAAAATACTAGATAATTTAAAAATCTCGAATGTGCATTAAAAAAATGGATCACTTAAAAATCTGAAAAAAATCCCTCTACCCTTAAATTTTAAAATTTGGAATTAGTCTTGATAACTTGAATATGAAAAAACAAAAATGGTTGAAATTTGATAATGCAACTCCAAAATTCAGCTTTTTAAAAATTTTTTCAGAAACTCGAATCCTAATTTGAGATTTTTTACTTCAAAAAAGTCAAATTTAAATGTCCGAATGAATCAAAAGTTGATAAACCTGCCCCTTAATCTTTTTATTAATAAAATCCTATGCATCCTAATCAAACATTTTCTACATAATTAACCTGTATTTTTATTTATTTTCATTAATATTTCTTTCTTTTTTTTTCAAATTTGGCCTGGTTGCATCAAAAAAAAGACGTGGGCAACAATAAAAAGTCACACAACAAACGCATTTCTCTGATTTTTCTCGGAAGCGAAATGGGACAGATTCGCTCATCGCTATTTGTGATTTATTATTTTTTTTTTTTAAAAGGCTGATTTGATAAATCACTTGGCATTTGTAGTTTTAGAGAAAATGAGTTTAGCCACGGTTTTGAGGAACAGATTTATTTTTTTATCCCCACAGTTAGACGAGTCTCTGCTAATAAACTGGATATTTCCTATAGACCTTTAGGGACACATTTACTAACCCACGAACGGGCCGAATGCGTCCGATTGCGTTTTTTTCGTAATGATCGGTAATTTTGCGATTTTTTTTCGGCGTCTTTACGATTTTTGCGTAAAAACGCGAGTTTTTCGGTGTCTTTACGATTTTTGCGTAAAAACGCGAGTTTTTCGTAGTCATTACGAAAGTTGCGCAAAGTCGTGATTTTTTCGTAGCGTTAAAACTTGCGCGAAACGTCGCGCCTTTTAAGTTTTAACGCTACGAAAAAGGCGCGACTTTGCGCGCAAGTGTTAACGCTACGAAAAAATCGCGACTTTGCGCAACTTTCGGAATGGCTACGGAAAACTCGCGTTTTTACGCAAAAATCGTAAAGACGCCGAAAAACTCGCGTTTTTACGCAAAAATCGTAAAGACGCCGAAAAACTCGCGTTTTTACGCAAAAATCGTAAAGACGCCGAAAAAATCGCAAAAAAATACGAAAAAGTCGCAAAATGTTCGTTTCCAATCGGAATTTTTCCAATTCGGATTCGAAATCATGTCTTAGTAAATCAGCCCCATAGTAATCAGCTGCAACTTAACTATCAGTTACAGTAACAGCTTTCTCACCTGGTTCATATTTTGAAGTTATTACTAGTGATGAGCAAATCCCCTTTTGCTTCGCCGAAAAATTCGCGAATCTTTCAAAAGATTCGCAAAATGGCGGAAAATTCGCGAAACGGCAAAAATGTTGCACATCAAAAACAAATTGTCGCCCACGGCTATTCTTTTGTCGCGCAGCTATTATTTTGTCGCGTGGCTGTTATTTTGTCGCGCGGCTATTATTTCGTCACCCACGGCTATTATTTTGTCACCCGCTGCCATTATTTCGTCACCCGCGGCTATTATTTTGTCAACAATCCGCCAATGGCGAAACGGTGGAAATTCGCAGCGAATCCATGCCTGGCAAAACATTTCGCCCATCACTAGTTATTACATTGTTTGTGTATGTGTATATACAGCATCAGACTGGGCCGCCGGGGTACTGGGAAAAAACCTGATCCGATCCCCCCCAAGGTGCTCCCGCGATCCATCGGTCTCCCTCCTCCAATGAGCCGCAGGTAAGTTTCATTTAGGAGCGCTTGGGGGAGGGGCTTGGAGGGTGTTGGGGGCCTCTGTGGGGGGGTGAAGGCGGGGTGCAGGGGCCCCTGAGGCTGAAGCCCCAGTGGGCCTTTCACCCCCTAGTCCGACCCTGCATATATATATTTGTACTGGTGACTTCCACTGTGTTTTATTCCATCCTGGTATCAATGAAGAAGACAATAAGACTGTAGGAAGCCTCCATAGGTCTGAGGGTTAGAGAATAACTCCCACATCGGTGAGTAAATGACAAGACTATAATATGAAGGCACCTCAAGGTGACTGAGACTCATTGTCCCCCCGGGGGGGCTGCACCTTACAGCAGAGTTAACATAGACTCATTTAAGAGCTGTTAATTACTCAGTGAAACCCAAGACTCCCTGTCTCAGTCTCACTGAGCTGTAGTGGAACACAGGGAGGCGGATTTAGCAATATTCAAATCTGTGTAAGTTTTTAGGGATTTTTCTACCACGAAAAAAAGGCAATGTTTTCTTATTTATTGAAAGATCCAAATATAAAAACTATGAACGAATACAAAAGCAGAATGAACGAGAGTACAAAAACCTGGAAATCCTCACTTTCGAAAGAATTTTTGTTCACTTATAATTATTATTATTAACATTTATTTATAAAGTGCCAACATATTCCGCAGCGCTGTACAATAAGTGGGTTTCATACATTGGACATACAGAGTAACATATAAAGCAATCAGTAACCGATACAAGAGGTGAAGAGAGCCCTGCCCAAAAGAGCTTACACTCTACATTATTATTATTATTAACATTTATTTATAAAGCGCCAACATATCCCGCAGCGCTGTACAATAAGTGGGTTACATACATTGGACATACAGAGTAACATATAAAGCAACCAATAACCGATACAAGAGGGGAAGAGAGCCCTGCCCAAAAGAGCTTACAATCTACATTATTATTATTATTATTATTAACATTTATTTATAAAGCGCCAACATATCCCACAGCGCTGTACAATAAGTGGGTTTCATACATTGGACATACAGAGTAACATATAAAGCAACCAATAGCCGATACAGGAGGTGAAGAGAGCCCTGCCCAAAAGAGCTTACAGTCTACATTATTATTATTATTATTAACATTTATTTATAAGGCGCCAACATATCCCGCAGCGCTGTACAATAAGTGGGTTACATACATTGGACATACAGAGTAACATATAAAGCAATCAATAGCCGATACAGGAGGTGAAGAGAGCCCTGCCCAAAAATTTAAATTTGCTCAGGATAGCTCCCATTGATTACTATGCCAGCTTTTACATGGTGTCGTTTTGTATTGGTATTTTTCAGGTTTTTCTTACTTGATAACAAACAAATGTGTTTTTGAGTCATTTTTTAAATACCGGGCTGCAAACCCCATAATGATGCTGAGAGTCACAGAGTGGATTCGATACTGGTGCACATTTATGGCATTCCTATTTTTATCCTAATATTCTCCACAAGCAAACATAATGGTGCCCAAGAGCATATACAATCCTCTATATAGGGGGAATGAGGGATATTGGTGCATACAGATATTGGGATGAAGATATTGGTCAGGTATCTGTGTAATAGGGGTCCAAACAGGCTGGGACTGGGATTTAAAATCGGACCTGGTATTTCAAATACACAGAGGCCCAAACAGCCCCCCCATAGGCCCAATAAATAGTGAGTGTCTATGGCATCTTACAGCAGCCCCTCTGGCATTTGCCAGAACCCACAGATTGCCAGTCTGGGCCTGATTTTCAGTACACAGAGGCCCAAACAGCCCCCCATAGGCCCAATAAATAGTGACTGTCTATGGCATCTTACAGCAGCCCCTCTGGCATTTGCCAGAATCCACAGATTGCCAGTCCGGGCCTGATTTTCAGTACACAGAGGCCCAAACAGCCCCCCCATAGGCCCAATAAATAGTGACTGTCTATGGCATCTTACATCAGCCCCTCTGGCATTTGCCAGAACCCACAGATTGCCAGTCCGGACCTGGGTCCACATCCTCACCTTGAGCATCCTTATCCCACTGATAGAAAGGCTACACTAGGCCCTGACACTATGGCATGTAGGCTGCCGAGGGGCGTTTTTTATGAAGCCTTTTAAAATGATTTACAACAAAAAAGTAAGATAAAGCAAGATAGTTGTGGTGGAGAGAGTGAAGCCATTCAGCACGGCTGAGGCTTTTAAAAGGAATCTCTCTTTTTATACCAGAATTTTATTGCTGTCTGTACTCGAACACATCACCCTTATAAATACGAGGGATTTTATACTGTGCGCCGCAGCGTTGTTTTGTGTATTTCGACTCACACAACTTTATAATCACGATCTTTAATAAAATAAAATGCAAGTCACACCCTTTGGCGCCCAAAAGTTGAATTCCCATGGCACGGCAATTAGGAGCAGTAAGCGATCGCGGTCGGACCAGGGGATTCAAGGGAAAACTACTTTAGAAAAAAAAGAAGGAAATAGTTGTGTGTAGGAGATAAAGAAGCCCTTTCTCAAGAAAGCCTGGATACTGGGCAATGCCAGCAGAGCCGGCCCGATACGTTTCAGCCTGAAAATGAGATCCCGATGGATAGCAGGAGTAAAAGGACACTACAGCTGTACAGTATTCCCATCTATAGGGCCACTGTTTTCAGGGTGACCCTAAAGGTCAAAGGTGAAGGGTTTCCCAGGAACGTCTTTGATGGGAGACGTCTTTGATGAGAAAGGAGCCTCTGTACAGATGTCCCACAATTAGCATGAGAATGCCAAGCACATGCTCGCAAAGTGTAGCAGAGAAGGAGAGCTTTAATGGAATTTAATTAAAACTGCCACATTTTTTTACTTTCCTTTTTTTTTTACTCCCTCGTTGCATCTCCCCCCCCCAACCCAGTCCTGTTGTGTACCACCCTAAACAGCATTGCCACCTTCCTAGCTGCCTCCCACACCCCTGCTAACCCTTATACAGAAGGACGCTGCCAGCTTGGGGCTGGGGGGATTCAAAGGATAAGCCAACCCAACGCTGGCATCATTACTGCCTCTGATATTATCAAACAAAAACCCAAAAGCAAATCCTATTCACGCCGCCGCTTCAGATAGCGTTGGAGATTGTTTCACCCAATGGGTAAATAAAAGCATCGCCGAGCGCGGAAGATAAAGCGTTAGATAATAATGCTCGGCGGGAATCGAAAATGAGTATTTCCAGTACATACCTAAAGGGGGGGGAAAGTGGCAACCCCAGAGAGAAAAAGAGAAATGGGTCAAGTAGGGTTGGACCGCAGCCCCGGTGGCCCCTTTCCCCCCCCCACCCCACCCCCCAGGGCCACCTTAGGCTCGTTGGGGGAGAGGGATCTGCAGGCCGGGGAAGCTCCGGGAGGATCGGGTCTGGGCTGGCAGGGCCCAGTGCCCCGTAGGCCCAGTCCAACCCTGGCATCCAAACCAACAGGGATAGTACTGGCGTTGCTCCATAAATCTTTGTAAATTTGAATGTGGCAACAATAGTTAGTTGGCCATTATACATGTCAGATTCTAGACCATAGTTGCCCATTATACATGTCAGATTCTAGACCATAGTTGCCCATTATACATGTCAGATTCTAGACCAGGGATCCCCAACCTTTCTTACTCGTGAGCCACAGTCAAATGTAAAAAGACTTGGAGAGCAACACAAGCACCATAAAAGTTCATGGAGGAGCCAAATAAGGGCTGTGATTGGCTATTAGGGGCCTCTATGCACACTATCAGCTTACAGGGGGCTTTATTTGGTAGGAAATCTTGTTTTTATTCAACAAAAACTTGCCCCCAAGTCAGGAATTCAAAAATAACTCCCTGCTTTGAGGCCACTGAGAGCAACACCCAAGGGGTTGGGGAGCAACATGTTGCCCCTGAGCCACTGGTTGGGGATCGCTGTTCTAGACCATAGATGCCCATTATACCTGTCAGATTCTAGACCATAGTTGCCCATTATACCTGTCAGATTCTAGACCATAGTTGCCCATTATACATGTCAGATTCTAGACCATAGTTACCCATTATACATGTCAGATTCTAGACCATAGTTGCCCATTATACATGTCAGATTCTAGACCATAGTTACCCATTATACATGTCAGATTCTAGACCATAGTTGCCCATTATACATGTCAGATTCTAGACCATAGTTGCCCATTATACATAGACTACCTGCTCCTTCACAGTGTAGACTCCGTGGGCAGCCGCAGAGGTTTGCAAGCTGCTTTGAAACACAACATGAGTGAATTCATACAGTTTACATGCCGGGGCACACAGAGAGCTTGTAAGGAGATATTATGAGCATAGGAGTCACAATGGGCTCTTTATTGGTGCAAAATAAAACATGCCCTTATGTTATCCCTTTTCATAGAGACTGCACTTTGTTCAACAATTATCCCCCACAAAGGGGCGAACACTTGTGGATCTCTTTATGTGCCGATGATTCTCTTATGGCGCTGGAACCGGAGAATATTGTCTCTTTCTGAGGATTTTCTTATCTTGGGTGGAAAAGGGACTGCTCAATATTGATACATCATTTTAAAAAATGATGCGCTTTCTCACTCCCAAAGGACGTACTCAGCGGCTTCCAGTCCCTAAATCACTGTTACAAGTCGCACATGACATGGATAAAAGCATCCAGTCAATGACAATAGGTTAACTCTTAATCTGCCATCCATTTGTGGCCCTTCAGCCGGCCAGACGTCAGTGTATGTAATCAACGTTTAAATATAATCTGGCCCCTAAATATAGTATAGCAGCTAGCACTGGCAAATGGAAGAGTGAGCTTGATGGAACTAAATACACCTCAAATACTATGTACAGGGGGATGACATTTTAATTTGGCCCTATTCCCACTACCGTTCAAAAAGGAGACATAATAGTGTCAAAAATGACTATTTACGTGCAAAATACAATAGATATAAAAGCAACTTGGACAATGATTTACTTGGCATGATTATTAAAACTTATACTGTGAATCCCCTAGACTGATAAGGAAGGAAGGAAGTAGCGCACTGGAGCGGAAGTGGCAGTGATTGGTGGCTGGCTTCCGGGCAGTGTCCAACTGGATTGGGGCCCACTGGGATTTTTTCCAGTATCCCGGTGGGCCAGTCCGATCCTGGTTATGCCATGGGTCTAAGGCAGGGGTGGCCAATACATCAGTCGCGGTCCACCAGTTGATCCCCCGTGGATTTCTGGTGGACCGCGATCAAGCCGGGGTTGTGGAAGTGCTGCGTGAATGCGTACGTACGCATTCACACCACACTTCCGCATCGTTCCGCACCGGACTGAGTCTGCCCACCCCTGGTCTAAGGGCTTTCAAGCTGGTAACAGTGGGCTTCACATTCACATGTTGTCTAAATGCTTTGTTATAAAGATAGCTAGAACCTTAACCATAAAGCAAGGCTGAACTGCTGCTCTGTGAAAAAAAGGAAGAGGACATAATCATCTAGTTACAGTTCCATCAACAAACATTTTGAGAATATAAGTAGCCATCATCTCCTCTTTGAGTGTTCCCAGCATTGACTACTAGGTAAAGGTCCCCATACACGGGCCGATTGTAGCTGCCAATATCAGTCCCTTAGACGGATTCGACGGGCTTGCCCGACTGAGATCTGGCCTGAAATTGGCTAGATATCGATCGTGCAGGCTAAAAGATTTACTCAGATCGGGGACCGCATCGGCTCCTTGATGCGGTCCCTGAAACGACTGTGCCCATTGACGCCGTTATAATTCTATCGTTTGGCCCCAGGGCCAAATGATCTATTTAGCCTACATTTGCCCGATATCGCCCACCCATATGTATGGCCACCACGTGTATGGCCACCTTTATATTTTTAATCATATATTTTCTTGTATATACATTCATGATCTCTTTGCAGATGAGTGGACACTCCTTTTTAATTGTCCTACGTGTGGGTTGGTAAAGAGCAGGGGCTAAACTGCAGGTCAAGAAAAGAACAAAAAGAAAATATTACGAGCTCTGCCTTTAACGCTCCATTCAGAAGGGTCACTGAAGCACACGACAAGGTTCAACAAAAACCATCCAGAGGCCGCCACAAATCTCTGTGACATGTCGTGCCAATATAGTCACATCTGTAGGGCACATTTCCCAGGGAAACTGGATGGGAGCGTCGTCCCGTTGGTTTCCCATCCTTGGGAAGTAAAGAGGAGACCTGCTTTTCTCTTCGCACAATTAAGGCAATAACCCCTTCAACAAATAGCTTGCAAAGTGGATATTGTAGGTCATTAGCGGGCAGCCATTGTCTTCTCGGCTGCTGGTTAATGGTTTGTTAACCATAAACGTGGGCTGTGGCAGTGTCTGTACAAAGTAGCCTAATTACTAAGACAGCTTCTGACTTGATATATTGACACAGGCCTATAGAGCGAGGCCATCACACAATGTTCTCATGCTGGTGGGACTTTGAAGCAGAGGACCATCTGAGGAGTCCTCGATACTTAGGGGAAATGGCCCTGTCAGAGAGGTGATTTAATGCCCCAAGGTACCTCTATGGTCATTTTTAAACTCTTCCAATGAGTTTATGTTCACTGGGAGTGTGCAACTGGGTAGTCCTACTATTAACACCCAACGTCCTTCAGCTACGCCCAGTAATTAAGGGTTATGGGTACCCTTTGCCCCAGCTAAGAGGTTGTTATCAATGTAACTATTACATAAGCTGAATGTACAGGTTGCCTTGTTAGTAATTCCTTCTTACAACAGAAAACACCAAAACCTTGGCCACCTTGGGTGCTAAACCACTGCTACTTGTGGCACCTTGCCATTCAGTTTGGTGGGATTGTTGTAAGTGGGAGGAGCCTGCTGGAAACTACTTAATATAAGTTACATATAAAGCTGCTGATCATTGGTTACTGTTGCTGTGACAAGCTTTTATACCTCACTCATTCTGCTTATTAATGCCTTTAGGGGTTTCAGATCCTAAACATACAAAAGTAGGTGCTAAATTGCACAAGTGCAGTTGCCCATAGCAACCAGTCAGTAATTCAATCTGTTCAGACTACTATAACATATGAAACAAAAAAAGTTCTACCACGTGTTACTTCTCTGGACTGCTGCACTGCATGATGGAAGAAAGAAGGAGCTATTTGTCTACACTACTCTATGCAGGTACATATACAGCCTGACATTATAGCTTTTTAAATATTAATATCCCCCCCCCCAAAAAAAAAATGGGCAATATTATAGCATTTAGTATCAAAATTGCATGGCCTAAATGCAAAATGTCTGACAAAGTGGCCTTGGTGCTTGCAATGTATTTTATTGTTAACCAATATAGGTATGAATTCTACAATACTTTTGTATTTGCTTAGGAATAGAAGGCAGGAAGGATGGAGAAGTGGAGCAGAGGGCATAATGGGAAAGCAGGGCCTGGGCAGAACCAGGGTGGAACAGGGCATGGCCGGGTCAAGACAGGAGGAGCCAATTTTCACCCAGATCCCTTCAGACCCAGGTTGGCATCTCTGGGCATCCATATGGACACCGGCACTTATCACATGGAAGGATCCAACTTTGCACTAGTATTGCAATGGTGCAGGAATCCTGGGGTAACAATGTATTGTGTATTGTGCCCTAATCCAAGGTCAATGTTTGAAGTATCTACCAAATGAGATACTGTACAAGTGGATACAAAAAATGGCCCAGAAATGTTTATATGTACTGTAGCCTTGTAAACAATGCACAATGCATTTTACTATAGGGTGCCATTCCGGTATTGCTCCCCAGTCACTCAGGGATGCTGCTCAGGCTTGACTGTAGTTTAAATAGACTCCTCTGCATCTAAGTTGTCAATATTCAAGTATGGAGACCAATTTGGATGAACCCGCTTGCATACTGTATAGGTGAGTGTCACCAAAGGGCAATAAACCCAAGTTCTAAAGACGAGAAGCGATGTTTTTCCCTAGATGAGAGAGGGATTTGTTCTTTGAAGTACAGGCTGAATCCAGGCTATTTAGCCTTCAGAGATTTGTAATTGGATCAAAGGCTTCTTTAGCTAATTCTGCATCTCTGCACAGTTCAGCAGGATAAAATTCACTGGTTTTGCAGCAGTTTTCCTTTTATAAACTAGACTAGGTATGAAGTGACCTGTGCAGGACAATGAAAAGGGTCTATAACTACAAAATCAATTGATAACTTATACTTCCATAATTATTATTTCCATTCTATGTGATATTTGATTAAGGAGAACATAAGAGGGCTCATCTATGTTGGCTAGGTTCAAGTGATAGGCCTATTGCACCCATTGCCATGCCCATCACATAGTTCTTGACATATCCCTGCTGCAATGCAGATGCAGGTGTTCTTGCACTGCCCTTTTACCCTTGTGCCAGTGGCACCTTTGGTCATGCAGGGTACAAATCAGGCCTTCACCTACCTTAAGCAAGTGTCCCACTCCAACCAGTGACGTAGGAGCAACATGTTGGCTTGAAGGCAAGTTTTGATTGCATCAAAACTATGAGTACTCCCCAAGCAGAGCCTCCTCTAGATTGCCAGTCCACATAAGGGCTACAAATTGCCGATCACAGCCCATATTTGGGGGGTGGGTACCCCTGTTCTTTTTTTTGTAACTTACAAATTTTTATTGCAAAGTTTCCATAATAAAGAACATTACAGGTATATGATTTCAAAAGTAGAATATAGACATTTGTTCTTATACAATTACATATAATTGGTACCAGTGAGATAATTAGGAACATACTAACTTGGAGGAAGCCTGGTTCCTTGTTTGACCAACACTAAGATTGCATTACCTGTGTTAATGGGGGTTTGATGGTTTTACTCTGAGTATGGAGTTTTAATCTGCCTTTGCTTTGGGAGTTCAAAATATGGGTTAGGGGTTGCCATTGTTTGTGCTCATAATTTCTGCATGGGTCACTTCTACGGTGGCTATAGTATTTGTTATAAAATGAGTTTCCCAGGGAGACCATATTTTGAGGAATAGACTCTCTTTGTTTGCTATGTGAGCTGTCATCTGCTCAAAGCGTCAATTGCTTTCCACTCTAGAAATGACTTCCGCTACCGTGGGGATTATATGAGACTTCCATTTGGATGTGACTGCTAATCGTGCCGTTGTAGTTATGTGATTAACTAGTTTCTGGGAGGGGGTACCCCTGTTCTAATGATTGCCAAGCTACTAAGAGACCTGCATTAACAAACCAATGGGGCACAGTTTTTGTAAAGGATATACAGCCTACAAATATTGAAGAAACATTAGCCCATACACAATCAAGTAGGCACTCAGCACCCCACTGGCCAGTAAAAGTGTCCCATTCCTGGTTATAACCTGATTGACATGGAGAGATACTGACTGAAGAAGGTGGAATATTCCATCAGCCCAACATTAGCCCATGGATGCAAACCAAGATCAACAACTGTGTGTGGGCTCTCCACGTGATGCAATCATTGGCCCATGGGCCAGACATTTGGATCAGCTTGATTTGGTCTAAAAATGAGGTGGCTCCTTGAGGCCAAGATCTTCTAGTTTGGCAAACTTGATGTAGAAAAAATATTCATTTATCATTAACAAAAAAAATGAAATTCTTATTTATACCCCAATTATATAGTGATCTGGAACAGTGTTTTTACTGGTATGCAGTAAAAAGGACAATTATATACTTGTGCGGCTTCATTGCTGGGAATAAATCTGTTGTGTTCCCCTGTCCCCAAACCCTGGCCTGACGGGCAATCGTCTCAGACTCTATCGGAAAGTCTTTCATTGCTCTGATTACCATAGTGCAGGCTCTGTAGGTGCTTAAGGACCTTAATAAATTTTGCGCACGTCATAACATCACAGAGCACTTAAGCTTGTAATCTTGTTAATGAGGGTCACGGACATTTTCTAATATAGTCCCGGAATTCTTCCCTCAGTGTTAACTCTTGCGGGTTTTTAATGTTTGGGAATAGGAGGGTGATAAGTTGCCTATAATCATTCAACCCCCTTGTCCATACGGCTAGAAATGACTAAAAGTGCTCTAAAATTTCACGTTTCTAGAACAGCATTACAGCATACTCTGCTCCAACCAACTCAACTTGTCATTTGGCAAGAATTAAAGAATAAAGGCATGGCTCCTTCTGTTATGGTGGAGGAACTAGGTAAAAACATCTCAAGAAGCTTCACAACTGGGAGCACTTGGTGTATCAACAGGGATCCACTGGGCAGGTAACAAAAAACAACTTGTGTTGATATTCAAGATGCTCATCTCCATGTTTGTGGTTCTTATCTAAAGGCTCTAGTAATATGGTTCCAGTTTCTTTATCATAGTTGTGACCCAGTCCTCCTGTCTGCCTAGTCCATAGGTAGGAGCTGCACTTCACAGCTGTTGGTGCCAAACCCTCCTTCCAAGTCCAAGGGATTTCTCTCATTAGTTACTTCAGTATGTCTCTAAGGGTTGCTAAGGGCTGCTAGGTTAGAGACTAGTGATGGGCGAAATGTTTCGACAGGCATGGATTCGACACGAATTTCCACATTTTGCCATTGGCGGTTTGTTTAGCGAAACGGATAAAAAAATTTGCCTCGGAAAAATTTCTAGCGTATCCAAAAATTGTCACGGGCGTCAAAAGAATTGTTGCGGCGTCCAAATAAATAGTCGCGGCATCAAAATAAATAGTCATGCGTCAAAAGAATAGTTGCAGCGTGAAAATAAATAGTCACGTGTCAAAAGAATAGTCGCGGCGTCAAAATAAATAGTTGTGCGTCAAAAAATTAGTTGCGGGCGTCAAAAGAATAGTCGCGGGCGTCAAAAGAATAGTCGCGAGCAGAAAAAAATTTTTACGCACAACATTTTCACCAGGTCGCAAATTTTTCGGCATTTCGCGAATCTTTTGAAAGATTCGCAAATTTTTTGGCGAAGCGAAATGGGACAGATTTGCTTATCACTATTAGAGACAGATTA
The DNA here is from genome assembly GCF_000004195.4 of Xenopus tropicalis. Classification (NCBI taxonomy): domain Eukaryota; kingdom Metazoa; phylum Chordata; class Amphibia; order Anura; family Pipidae; genus Xenopus; species Xenopus tropicalis. The sequence goes on along the minus strand of NC_030684.2, from coordinate 128,610,354 downwards.
TAGTAGGCTGGTTTTAGGGTAGGGCAGTTTAGGGTATGGCCTCCAGATGGATATTTCAAGTTAAAGTCTGTTTCTTTTACGGTAGGTAATGCTGTTCCGCATAAAGTACTTAAAAGTCCTTATTGGGCCACAAAACTGCTCCTAAAGTTGTACGTGGATTGTTGTTTCAGTCCTGCAAAAGAAAATGTTCAGAAACTTCAACCTTTTTTCACCTTCTTCTCCAATCGATAGGGAGTATTTAGCAAAGGGGTGTCCTTGAATGGCATTTAGTCACATGGTAAACTGAAAAAGGGCAGTAATGAATTATACAACTGTAGGATTTATTCTCCTTCTGACTTATGAAGTCCTGTTTTTTTGGGGGAGTGAAGTGCCCCTTGTTGGCCCAGGGATATTGTGACCATTTCCTGACTGAGGTTTATATAATGGGAGGGGGGACCACATGGCTCTTCTTCTTTGGACTCCACTTATGACCTGGGGTGAATGTGCTGGGGAGTCAGGGAGCAGAAGGTCCCAGTATCAAGGTGAGCCCTAAGGTAACCCAAGCCTTAGAGAAGTAAGTCAGGAGTGTAGGGGCCCTGTAAAGTAGGACCAGATAGTGATAAACTCCTTCCTGTTACAGTTCTTGGAGACATAACAGGGTTAGTAATCCCCAGGTAATATTCAGTAGGGGCTGGAGTGTGGTGGGGCTCAGGGTAGTGTGTTTTTCCTTGATTTCCTTGGAGCACCACTGATTTCCTGTACTCTGGGTAAGACTACTTATTATTATACTTGTTGGTGTATCGAATCTGCTGCCTTATCTATTTTTGTACAAAGGAAATACGTAATTTGTGTTCATTATCCAGTTCATGGTTAAAAACCTCTGGTCCATCCAAGGGTGAAGGTCACAATGTAACAGTACTCTACAGGTATGGGACTATTATCCATAATCCTCAGGACCTGGGGACTGCTAAAAAAAATATTGAAACATTCATTAAACCCAATAGGACTGTTCTGCCCCAATAAGGGGTAATTATATCTTAGTTGGGATCAAGTACAGGTACTGTTTTATTATTACAGAGAAAAGGGAATCATTTAACCATGAAATAAACCCAATAGGGCTGTTCTGCCCCCAATAAGGGGTAATTATATCTTAGTTGGGATCAAGTACAGGTACTGTTTTATTATTACAGAGAAAAGGGAATCATTTAACCATTAAATAAACCCAATAGGGCTGTTCTGCCCCAATAAGGGGTAATTATATCTTAGTTGGGATCAAGTACAGGTACTGTTTTATTATTACAGAGAAAAGGGAATCATTTAACCATGAAATAAACCCAATAGGGCTGTTCTGCCCCCAATAAGGGGTAATTATATCTTAGTTGGGATCAAGTACAGGTACTGTTTTATTATTACAGAGAAAAGGGAATCATTTAACCATTAAATAAACCCAATAGGGCTGTTCTGCCCCAATAAGGGGTAATTATATCTTAGTTGGGATCAAGTACAGGTACTGTTTTATTATTACAGAGAAAAAGAAAATTATTTTTAGAAATGTGAATTTTATGATTAAAACGGAGTCTATGGGAAATGGCCTCCCTCTAATTCAAAGCTTTCTGGATAATGGGTTTCCAGAGAAGGGATCCAATGTCTGTAATGGCCTGCAGCTGAGGTAAATATGGTATTTCATTTAACCTTCACTGTTCACCCATTACACAACCATAGCAACAGCAGAAGGAGTTTTTCCATTCAACCTTGTTATCAACTAAGGGAGTCTGACCAAATGTTGGAACCCCACAGGGAGAGGTTTATTTTAACTGTGAGTATTTAGAGTTCTAACTGCGGTTGCAGCACTGCTCTACTCTTACACAACAGGAAATGATCAATTGCATTCATGAACCATGGTCGTTACATGTACATGGACTTCTTTATGGAGTAGGACGTAAGCCAAGTGCTTCCTGTGTTTGTTTTGCAAGGCCTCCTTTTACTAATACTTTGTATACTGTAGGGCAATCTGCTTCTATTGTTTAAACAAAGTAATGACTCTTCTCAAGGTTATTCAGGGGCACATATAAAGTAGAAAAGTAGCATTCTTCTGTAAGATTCAGCGCTAGGGTATGAATCCCAGTGGTTTTCGGACTCAGCTTGGGTCACCTTTAGCCACAACAATGTTCCCACAACCTAAGATGCTCCTTGGACAATCTGGATCATATACCAATTAAAGACAAAGGCAAAAACTATTTACAAGGGTCTGGAGATTAAGCTGTGCACGTATTGACAGATTAAAGGTAGAAGTCATTAACTTGTCTACTCTCTGTTACACATCATTAGCTGTGGGCCACAGACAAGAGGGATAAATTATATGGTGGAACAATCAGCACATTTCTGTTCATAGCACTGAACTCTACATTTCCATGAGTCTCTGCCCAAAAAGTGGTGGGAATGGGGAATAAGTGGTCAAGTGTGATAGTTCTGAGCAGATTAAATTTGGGCCCCTTTCTATTTAGCTGGTAGGGCCCATTGCCTAGTTGGCTAATAAACCCAGGCCACTTCCTACTAAGTACTATGACGACTGACGACTAGCGATGTCGCCAAGCGAGTGGATCTTCTCCTGATATCCCCCACCAACAGGTGGGTGATATCGGGAGAATCCAGGCTAATGGGGCCAAACGATCGAATTATCACAACGGGTATAGGCAAAGTCGGTTCGGGGACCGCATCAACAAGCCAATCGGGTCCCCGATCCAACTAGATTTTTTAAACTGCCTGACCGATATCTGGACGACTTGCGGCCAGATATTGGTCGGGCAGGACCATTGGTAGTGGCCATACACTGGCTGATTAGCTGCCAAATCGGTCTAAGGGACTGATATCGGCAGCTAGAATCGGCCCATGTATGGGGACCTTAAGGGTCATTTACTACAACTGGAAGAAGAACTGCAGAACACTATGGGGCACATATTTGTAGTTAATTGGCTAATGATAAATTTGACTCTACTTTGTTGTGTCAATGTGTTAGGGCCCTTCACACTCTCGTTTTTATTGCAACCAATGAAATGTATTTTGCCCCATAGGGGCCCTTTGTGTCCCAACACCTGCAGCCTTGTAGCTATGCCCTGGCAGACAGGGTCTTTGAAATCCCTCATGGGGGGGCGTCTTTTTGTTTCATACAAGAGTAGAGTGATACCTGCAGGAAGACAGCTTGGAGTGTGCCTAAATCTCATGCAGATATAATAACCAGGTATGACATTGATATCCGGTTAAACTTCCATCCTGTCAATTTCTGCCCATACATGATGGATCTCTGATGGAACATAACTTGAAAAATTCCGAAAAATGAGCCAAGCCATAAACAAATAATATCGTACCCTCCCCTAATCGCCCAGACACCCAGACAATGAAAACATACCTCCTATTCGTCATATCGTCATCAAAAGGTCAGCACTGACTAGTTAGTTATCATTAGCCCGGGCCAATTTAATCTTAGCCATTGCACATTAATCACTTTGGACACAGAGAGGCCACCCGGTGCCCTTGTACAACCACGAGTGAAAGGCTGGCAATTCACATATACTCTTTACTCTGTGATAACATCCCACCGCTGCCTCTCTCTCTCCCATCTCTGCCGTATGGGGATTCATACTGTTCTCCACATATTAAGGGATGTCATAAATCATGGAGACTGGGCCATCCATCACTGTGTCAGGCTGAAGATCAGGGTCATGGAGAAGAAAGATCAGGGGTCAAGCAGAAATAGATAGAGGTCAAAACAGGCATACATTTCTTAAAACAACTTATTTTATTTTAGTCGCAAGACAAGACAGGGCAGCGAGAGGGAGAGAGGCAGAAAAGAAGTCACATTAGGGAACAGGTGGCTGCTATGGCAGATTGTCGATACCTATCACTGCAAATAGGGCTGCTGCCAGGGTAAGTGTGTGTGTGTTCTGCCTATTAGGTGCCTATACTCGTGCAATGTGCCGCAGAAATATATTCATCTGAGCTTTCAGAGCACTCTATGAATTCCATTAGGTGCAAAGGGAAAGTGTGAGAACATGGAATATAGTGAGCCTGAGATATAAGCATTTATTTGCAATGCAGCTGTAAGTAAAAGAGAGACAATAGAGTAGAGATACACAATGAAATTGAGCAAAATAAGTAAGTGTAACTGACTGCAAGGCAAAGGGAATAAGGAGGAAAGGTAGAAGGGGTGAGATGAACAGTGATGGTTTGGTGAGTCAGTGGAACTCAGGAACAGGGAGGAACCAAAAGGGGTTTCATTTGGGGTCAGTTTGAATAAGAACATCACATGGGCGCAGACCTATACACCAGGCACAGACACCCACAGAATCTGTAGATTTGTATAGCCACTAATGTCTGGGCTGGGGGCGGGATGAACAGAGGCTGAAAGGTGGAAGTAGATTAAGGTATTGGGTGAGGGATGGAGTATGGCATGGATACATTTGGGAAAGAAGGGAGAAAGGTATGGAGGTGATGGATGGATATATAAAAGATATGGGATGGAAGTGAAGGATGGATGGGATGAAGATATGATGTACTGGTGATGAAAAACCTAGATGAATGGGTGGCGTGATGGATGGAGGTTGGACATAAGGGTGAAAGAGATTGGCCTTAAAGTTGGAGGAAGGAAAGGCAAGGATATATGGTTTGTAAGGGAGAGATGGAAAGTGGTTGACAAAGAGCCATGGGTGGATGGATGGCAAGGTGGGTTGGGGCTTGAAAGAAGAAAGGGATGATGTTGAAGGGTGCAGGAGTGATGGACTAATGTTGGAATGGAGGAATGGAGGAGGTAAAGAGATGATGGATTGAGAATGAAGGACTGACATGGGTGGGTAAGGGAATGTATGCAGTTTGGAAGTAATGGAGGTATAGTTGGAGCTATCTTGGTTCTTAAAATTGAAGAAAGAGAGGAATATAAAGGGATGGCTGATGAGTTCATATATACAGTAGATCTGAAAAAGGTAAATGATGAGCGGGAGTGTGTGCTTTATACTATAATGGTTGGTTTCTCATACTGACACTGAGCTGATCTGAAATCAGCAGAAAGCAACTGCCATGGGATCAAACACCATCAATACAATCCGACTTCCAAACCTTTAGCAATAATCCTCAATGTGTGGCCCTTCAGCTGAACTACAACTCCCAGAACCCTCTGAGGCTGCCACTGGAGGTGGGGTCCCAGGTTAAAAATCCCTTGACTAACCAAAAACTATTCAGAGCATTTTCAAGCTTGTGAATGTTAGTTCTTTTTTACTTTGAATAAACTGACATTTTAAAAAAAGCTTGAATGTTTGCTTATTTATACAAAAACTTGAATACCCTAAATATGTCAGTTTCTACACTCAAAGAAACCGTGAAAAAAAATGGCTTGAATTATCTAGGACAGCTCCCATTGATTTCTACAATAAATTTGCAAGCTTTTAGGCGCCGAAGTTTCCAGTTTTTGTATTTTTTGCACTTAATAAATATGCAACATTCACATTTCTGAACCATAATTCAAATATTGGGAGTTTAATGCAATAAAAAAAAAAAGTTTGAATTGTGAAAAGACGAACATTGATTAATCGGGTCTAGTGATGGGCAAATCTGTTTCGCTTTGCTGAAAAATTTGCGAATCTTTCAAAAGATCCGCGAAACGGCGAAAAATTTACGATACAGCGAAAATGTCGTGCGGCAAAAAAAATTGTTGCCCACGAGTATTCTTTTGTTGCCCACGGTTATTATTTAGTCGCCCGTGGCTATTATTTCATCGCACTGCTATTCTTTGGTCGCCCGCGGCTATTATTTAGTCCGCGGCTATTCATTTGACGCCCGTGACTATTCTTTTTTGACGCTGGTGACAATTTTTGGACGCGCGGCGAATTTTTCCGCTGCAAAATTTTTCATCCGGTTCACGAAACAATCCGCCAATGGCGAAACGTGGAAATTCGCTGCAAATCCATGCCTGGTGAAACATTTCGCCCATCACTAATTGGCTCCTAAATGTGAGGAATAAAAAGGTAAAGTGATGTTTTCCTATCTGCTATTCAGGCACCTAGGACCCTACTCCCCACTGGACTTTCTTAAAAATATGTTTTAAAATAGAAAGATATAAGTCAACGTAGCATTTCCTTAGTTTCCTTGAGAAGGAACTAGGGGTAAGGGGCACCTGTCTAGGGTACAAGTGGGCATAATTCTAAGAGAGAGTGGACAAACTAACAACCATTGGGGGGGGTGAATGCCAGTGGGAGGCAAACAGGGGGGGTGATTGAGCAGGCCCCAGTATTAATGCCTTGGGTGCAAATACTAAGGGGCACATTTACTAATCCACGAACGTCCGAAAAGCGTCCGAATGCGTTTTTTTCGTAATGATCGGTATTTTGCGAAAAAGTCGCAAAATGTTTGTTTCCAATCCGAATTTTTCCCATTCGGATTCGGATTCGTGAATTAGTAAATGTGCCCTAATTGTCCCTTTGGGCAATGGATACTGGAACTACTGGAAGTAGGCAGGGTTGCCACCTTTCTAAATTATTTTTACCAGCTGGTGGGGGGGGGGGGGTGAGCACAAAAGGGGTGGGCAGTGACATAAAAGGGACAGAGCTGAACTTGTTTTTTTAGAGTGAAGGTTGTGGCACTTTAGAAACATGTATTCGAAATGACATTTGGATCTGATTCATTGGGCGCAAGTCTTGTGTGCCTCCTGACGCAACCCGCTGTGGGAACCGTGGAGCTACCACCAGTTAAGGGTAGAGGCAGCTCCAGGGTTCTGCAGTATCAATGGGCCCAGTTGTGCCCCATTTATCAGAAAATGCAGGATGGACACTTTGCCAACCATGTGGAAGTGCTTGGACACAAGTACCATAACGCACTGTGCCAATATGCCCGCTCCATTTGCCTCCATTCCTAAATAAAATCCATTTCAATTTCATATATTTTGATATGTAGCCCTGTAGCAACTCCCAGCGTTTGCCGCTAGATTACAGCTCTCCGAAGACGCTGGGAGTTGCAGCACGCAACACCTTAACAACTGCCTTTTTATGGGAATAATAACGCATAAAGGTTCTCTCTCCTGGGGGCCAGATATCGCTTATATTATAATGAGGGAAAATGGATCTAAAACATTGCGCCTTGGAACTGCTGGCATTCGCCGGGGGAAGAAAGGAAATCAATAGAGGTAATTTATGCTTAAAGTAAAACCCAGGAGCAGCTGCTTAAAAAAAATGCCCAGCGCTTATCAGCCCTTGCGAGACTGGTGGCCCCGGCTTGGATGCAAAAGAGGGTCCCTCTATACAAACTTTCCTTTTTTTTTCCTTTTTAATGATTGCCTTAGCTCAATTGAACGGCGAATTGAAGTTAAAAGGTGTCCGAGCTAATTACACCTCATTATTAGACAGGATTAGAGCATGCCTAACTTACTCTGAACGGCAGCGGGGCGGGGGGGCGGAGCCAGCGCATTCACACAGCCTCTGTATTGAAAGCAATGTTAGTACATTCAGAAGGGGCAAAGAAAAGGCTGTTTCTCTGAAAGGGGAGGGCAAGTCTGCATGGGGCCCATTCTGCGTGAATTGCCAAGCTAGGTAATTAAAAGAGGTGTCATGCTGGGAGGCTCTTCACAGGCTCAATAGTAATGAAGATCTCCCTGGGCAAGCTCATCCTACCCTCACCCTGAGTGCGCCTTTCACATCCGCAGGACAGGGGCACAGAGCTACCCTTAAGCACTGCTTAGTCGCCAGGGCAATCACCCTGTAATCTAGGGACACTAGCTCCATGGGCTTGTCATCAATCTGATGCATAGTCAGGTTTCATGCCTACAAACCAACCCAGAGATGTGCCACTGAGGGGGTGCATATAGGGGTTATTATTATTATTATTATTACATTTATTTATAAAGAGCCAACATATCCCGCAGCGCTGTACAATAAGTGGGTTTCATACATTGGGCATACAGAGTAACATATAAAGCAATCAGTAACCGATACAAGAGGTGAAGGGAGCCCTGCCCAAAAGAGCTTACAATCTACATTATTATTATTATTATTACATTTATTTATAAAGAGCCAACATATCCCGCAGCGCTGTACAATAAGTGGGTTTCATACATTGGGCATACAGAGTAACATATAAAGCAATCAATAACCGATACAAGAGGTGAAGAGGGCCCTGCCCAAAAGAGCTTACAATCTACATTATTATTAACATTTATTTATAAAGCACCAACATATCCCGCAGCGCTGTACAATAAGTGGGTTTCATACATTGGACATACAGAGTAACATATAAAGCAAGAAAAAACCGATACAAGAGGTGAAGAGAGCCCTGCCCAAAAGAGCTTACACTCTACATTATTATTATTATTATTATTAACATTTATTTATAAAGCGCCAACATATCCCGCAGCGCTGTACAATAAGTGGGTTACATACATTGGGCATACAGAGTAACATATAAAGCAATCAATAACCGATACAAGAGGTGAAGAGAGCCCTGCCCAAAAGAGCTTACAATCTACATTATTATTATTATTAACATTTATTTATAAAGCACCAACATATCCCGCAGCGCTGTACAATAAGTGGGTTTCATACATTGGGCATACAGAGTAACATATAAAGCAATCAATAACCGATACAAGAGGGGAAGAGAGCCCTGCCCAAAAGAGCTTACACTCTACATTATTATTATTATTATTATTAACATTTATTTATAAAGCGCCAACATATCCCGCAGCGCTGTACAATAAGTGGGTTACATACATTGGGCATACAGAGTAACATATAAAGCAATCAATAACTGATACAAAAG